>NC_133509.1:63200000-63442500 GCF_049354715.1 Callithrix jacchus
GTTATGCCTTAACAGTGAAATCTAGAGACAATACAGATGCCTTTGCTGTTTGTCTTGAGGAGTGATGCCACAGTCTCAGGTTAGAGTGGAAACGTGTTAGCATGGAGATGAAGTTGAAACAGCGCTATCGGAGCCAGTGGGGACTTGCTGGTGTCCCATAATCGTATCATTAATAGGGCTATTGCTGCTCTGATTCTTTCTAGGAGAATATGATATAGATGATCTTTCTACTATTAGATAAGCAGAGACATGCAAACACCAATTTTTTCGCTTAGATTTAGAAAAATTTCTATTAAACTGTCTCCAAGTCAGAGAGAGTAGAGGAAAATAGGAAGCACCAGTACCCACTTGGAAAGTGAATAGGCATCCGTAAAAGTCCTGTGAATTATTCTCCAATTTTGCTAATCAAAATAATGTTTGGTTAGAGCTAGTTGATAATCAAGTAGCCCTTTGAATGATATTACTTAAATCAAGGAAGTTGACTTGGAAAGTTGTCTTGGAAAGCCTGTGTTATAACACCATTGAGGTGATTAATGGTATTATATAGCTGCTTTAGCAAAATTCACCTATGAGACAAAGTGCTATTTATATAATATCTCTTTTCATTTTCACCAAAGTATTTTAACATAGAAAAAGTAGAATTCTAGCCTCAAGACTGATTTTTGTAAGGTGTGATTTTTTTATTTTTTCGGTTGGAAGTTTCCATTATTAAAAAAAAAACAAGACACTAGATGGTATAATTTCAAGCTCTCATATACATAACATAAAACTATTTTGAAATTACATTTTTATAAATAAACAAGAGGTGAAATGAATTACTCTTGCATCAACAATAAAGTAAAATGCAGATGCTATTCATGCAAGAACTGAAAATAGACAAAAACTACATCTGCTTAATGTAATTCCATTAGAAATGTATGTGCTTATATACTTAATTTTAAAGGTTTTTTTAACAGATTATTTCCAGCTCTATTTGTGAGATTAAAGACATGTGTCCAGTTTTATTAGAACCTCAAATAACAAGTATTTGCTCAGCCAAAATGTTACATGGATCATTGTTACATGAAAAAAAAAATATTGTTTATCTCATATTGAAATTTAATAAAGTTTCCTATATTTTTATTTGTTAAACTGTACCTCTCTAATGAATAATTCCTATATTTAGAGAATGTTTTTTACAAGTTCAAGGAAGAAAGATGTTTTATAATCATTCTAAATAGGGAAATTTTTACAATGACTAAAGTGATAATTTTTATTTTGAGTCATTTAAAAAATGGAGTAACGTATGAATTTTTCCAAAAGTCTGATGTGAGAATTCCAACATTTAGGGCTAATTAACAAAATCATTTTGGGATTTGGTTCACTTACTAGTAGTGGTAGAAGGTAATCAAAATAGGAGAGAGGAAAGAATAAGTAAAACAGAGAAGGCAATGACCTAAGAGAGAAACGGGAACAATCAATGTAAGGAATAGTAGGTATGCTAATATAAATGACTTGAAGCTCATTTTCAACTTTACTAAAATAACAATTACTATATAGTTTAGACACTGTTATAAATATGTTTACTGGATATTGACTCTTTAATCTTTAAAACAAGACTCTGGGTAGTTACTAATACTAACCACATCTTACAGATAAGAAAACCGAGGCAAGAAGAAGTTACTTGCTTACTATTGGACTGCAAGTAATGGTGGATAAGGGATTTGAAACCCACCAGTCTGGCTCTACTGTCTATACTAAACTACTACTCGGTACTACTTTTACAACTAATTCTGTTTTATGAATAAGATATTGTAACAGAAATTAGAAATTAATGTGTATATTGATGTGCAAGACATCTTTATAAATGGAAATAATTAGTACCAGAAAAAAGAACAAAAATAAATGTGCTTTAATTGAATAATTACTTTTTCATGCTACCAAACGAAAAAGTGGTTGGTATCCATCTTGAAATCGACATTTTTGAAAATAAGCATATTTTCCAGAAAATAAAACTATTGGCACTGCATACTAATTTTTAGATCTAAAAAATAAAACTGTGAATTTTGGAGGACAAATTAGCACCTAATTTTTCAACCAATCTGTAAAATCATGTGACAACCTTTACTTTTAACTTTTCCAATGTGATCTTAATGAGTTTGAGTTTTACACACATATGTATGTAATTCATTAAATTTACCAAGAGTTAGTTTTTTGCATCTTAAGTAATTCTGTTATGAAGCAACAACTGAATCATCATCCTAGCTATTTGCTTTTCTTCAAATGCTAACTGGACTAACTCTGAAATTCTCTCCATTGTCAAAGGCTTTAGAATATGATTTGTCAAGCAATTACCTAAACTCGCTTTTATTCAACACCATATACCCATGTCTATTGCAAAATTTATACTTTTACTTTTTAATGAATTTTTGGCTGTTTTAAAATTACTTCACCAAATTTACAGAAGAAAAGCAAACCCTAATAAAAAGTAGACAAAGGACGTGAACAGATAAGCCTCAAAAGAAGACATACATGCAGCCAACAAACATGCTTAAAAGAGCTCAACATCACTGATCATTAGAGAAATGCAAGTCAAAACCACAATGAGATTCCATCTCACACCAGTCAGGATGGCTATTATGACAAAGTCAGAACATAACAGTTGCTGGCAAAGTTGCAGAGAAAAGGAAATGTTTCTTCACTATTGTTGGCTCAGTTCAGCCACTTTTGGTTTGTTCAATCATTGTGGAAAGCAGTGTGGTGATTCCTCAAAGAGCTAAAAAAAAAAAAAAAAAAAAAAAAAAAAAAGAACTGCCATTTGACCCACCAATCTCATTACTGGGCATATATCCAAAAGAATGTAAATCCACCATAAAGACACATATGCATGCATGTTCATTGCAGCACTGTTTGCAATAGCAAAGACATGGAGTCAACCTAAATGCCCATCAATGACAGACTGGATTAAAAAATGTAGTTATATATACACCATGGAATACTATTCAGCCATGAAAAGAATAAGATTATGTCTTTTGTGGGAACTTGGATGGAGCTGGAGGCCGTTATCCTTAGCAAACTGCCCCAAAAACCAAAAACCAAAAACCAAAAACCAACTACTGCACATTCTCACTTATAAGTGGGAGCTAAATGATAAGAATTCACGGACAGAAAGAGGGAAAGGGCAGACACTGGGGCCTACCAGAGGGTGGATAGTGAAAGGAAGAGGGGAACAGAAATAACTGTGGGGTACTAAGGATTATTACCCAGGTGATGAAATAATCTGTACTACAAACCCCTGTTACATGAATTTACTTATATAATAAGCCTGCACATGTACCCTTGAACTTAAAATAAAAGTTAAAATAAAAATAAAGTAGAAAAAAAGTTACTTTGATGAATAAAAAATTTAAGATCAAAGTTAAAACTTAATAAACCTAGCTTTTGTCACTTTATGCAATGTTAATAAAATATATACAAAAAATATTCAATTTTCCCTTTATAAAAGAACATGTATTCGTGAGAATGAGATAGATGATTGTGAACCATGAGCTTATATTCAGCCCTGCCCTTGACCTGATTTCAAGCAGCACAAAACAAAGTCTCTTGATATGCTTGCAAAGATCAGAAGCAGTTCACAGTTTTGAGACTTATTGTCATTATGCCTCCCTTGTTACTTTTGCTTGGGTAACACTCCAATCCATCTTAAGTGTACAAGGAGACTCTCTTCCATGTGGTTCTTTCTGAATACAACTTCAGGGTTACCTTGGACTTCTAATTCTTCTCTTACTTTCAAACTTAAGGTGACAGTATGTTTTGAAGAACAAATTTGAATTCAATCTTACTAGGTATTTAAGCCCCCACCATCCCTTCTCACCCTAATCACTCTATCTGCCTTATAAAAGATGATCCTAGAAAAGAGCAAAATTGAGCCAAGAGAACAGACTCCATATCTATGTACGATGAACCAAAATTGCTCCTATTCAGCTTCATACTCCTAGGACAGCATGCAGATTTGAACTGCAAGATTACTCTGTAGACCACCATTTGACTTGGTTTCATGTTAACTTTACCTGTAGCTATCTATAATCTGTAATTAGTTATATGATTAAGTAAATTATGAGTGAATTAACTTATCCATATTCATCATCAGCATTATTTTAAATTGACACAGTACTGTAGTTTTTAAGACTAAAGTTTCTTTTTCATGGCATGGGAGTATTGTATAAGTAGATATAAATCTTGCTACTGTGCCTGACAGCATAGTTGTCAGATTTTAGTTACTTTTTCAAGCTCAAATATCAGAGACTTCTGCTTGAAGAGGAAAATACTCTTCAAAAATTTCATGTACATAAATATTATACAGTATGACAATAAGGGAAATTTGAAAACTTTTATTATTATTTTACTTTAAGTTCTGGGGTACATGTGCAGATTGTGCAGGATTGTTACATAGGTATACACATACCATGGTGGTTTGCTGCATCCATCCTCCCATCACCATGGGTGAAAATTATTTTAAAACCCTCAAGAGCCTAGATGTGGTGGTGCCTCATACCTGTTATCTCAACACTTTGGGAAGCTGAGGTGGGAAGAACACTTGAGGCCAGGAGTTGAAGACCAGCCTAGACAACATAGTGAGACTTCCTATCTTTATACATAAAATCAGCCAGCCAGTGTCATGTACCTGTAGTTCTAGCTATTCATGGAGGCTGAGGTGGGAGGATCTCTTGAGCTCAGGCAGTCAAGGCTGAAGTGAGCCATGATCACATCACTGCACTACAGCCTGGCTGACAGAGTAAGACCCTATTACTAAAAAAATTAAAATAAAACTATTAAGAATTGAAGAGGAATATACATTATAAATTAACAAAGAGAAGGAATATATCACAATCCTAAGCAATTAGACTGATTCAAAATTATCTATGCATTATGATACGATTTGGTATAGTTCCATATTTAGGCTCATGCTATTTGTATTTTCAGCTATAATAGATAATTCCTAGATTTGGAGGAGGTAGGAAGCTGATGGTTGTTAAGCAATCTATATTTTCTCCAAACAAACTGTAAGGTAGCTTTTTTTTGTTTTGTTTTAAATCCACTTAAATAAATTGAGGCCAAGAGAGTTCTGTTAACTTCCTCAGGGTCACAGAACTATTAAGCAGCACAACTGGATTTGGATGGAGCTTGGGCACCTACTTTTTCTTCTGTATAATGACAATTCTCTTTTTCAGAGATGGAGTGGAATGAGGAAATATGGAATAAGAAAATATTCAAGTGGTGAGAAGAACAGCATGTTTGCCATTTGAGTATTTCTGATATGTATGACCAAAGAAAGGAATACATGCAGGAGAGAATCCTTTCTCTTGCATTCTCTTTTCTAGGGATCAGTAGACCTGCAGGATGGGAACTACGGTTAGAAAAAGTCCTCAGTTTTATTGTCACAAACAACCACGGATAGATTTAAAACGCTTTAAAGCTATTTCTGAAAGCTATTGTGAAAAGCATGGCTTTTTTGTGCTTGTGTGTACATGAGATACCTGGTAAGTCTTTTAGTATGGGCATTAAAAAAATGATGTGAGAATTATAAGCAGAAGCTAAACATTGAGTACACAGGGACACAAAGAACAACAGGGACTACTAGTGGCAGGGAGGGAGGTCACAAGGGTTGGAAAATGACCTATTGGGTATTATGCTCATGATGTGGGTGACAGGATCAATTTTACCCAAACCTCAGCACCATGCAATATACGCATGTAACAAACCTGCACATGCACCCCGTGAATCTAAAATGTAAGTTGCAATTTTTGAAAAAGTGAAACAAAGATGGGAGAAAAAGATAAGAGAAGACAAGAAAATATGTACATATAGAAATGACATATAGAAAAATATTATTTTTTAAAATAGTTCAGTAAATGTTATAAATTATAATGGAATGAAATATAAAAAAAATCTGAGAAGCTGTAGGTTCCGGGCCTATTGCTGTGAATTAGAAATGGAACTTTCCTAGTGTTACAGGAATAATTAATGGAAAGCAGTAATTGCTACTAGTTTCTTTCACCTGATGTACAGACAAAGGCTATACCCAGCTAGCTGGGAAAGTCAGGAAAGTAACAAAGTCCCATGAGGAAGGCAAAGGGGACAACTTGAAGGCCTCGTAAAACTCATGCTGAGGGTCTCTGAATGCCCAGAAATCTTTTCCTGGCTAGGTGCAAGACTGTCTCTTACTCTGCAGAAATTTGCTGGTATCTTTCTGTCAAGTTTATAATTTCCTAGTTGTGACAGCTGCATGGGGCTATAAAGGACAATGCCAAACTCAATGGAGAAAAAAAACCCTCTAAATGTAAGAAAACATCAATAGTAGGCTTCATTGATACCTACGTCATGCTCAGGGATGATTTATTATTCTCCCACTACAAAATCAACTGCCTTTCTCCCTGTTATTCCTGCCCATAATCTTCAATACTCTTCATTGAAAAACACTTCCAGTTGTTTCTGTATGCAATACTGTCTTCATTCCTCATTTACCTCTTTGAGTCCTGATTTATTGTGTACTCAGGACTGTGGATGTTTTCCAAAAATAAATCTTTCACCCTTTAAACTTTTCTCTTTATATACTTAATAAAATATTAATAAAATTAATATATACTCCAATAAAAATGTCAAAAGGCACACAGGACATGCACAAAACAAAAAAGATAAGGAACCAATAAGCATAAAAGAGTCAAATCACTAATTATCCAAAAAATGTAAATCAAAACAGAAAATGCATATTATTTACACCTATCAAGTGGTCAAAGACAGTATGTGAAAGAAAATTATAGAGTTTTGTGAAGAGTGTAAGAAATTGGTCACTCATATATTGACGGAAGACTTGACAAAATTTTTCTGAAATTAAAATTTGGTAATGTGTGTCAAAAGTTTTAAATGGTATGGTATTTGCAATACAGTAATTCCATATTTATTATGTGTTTTAGGGTAAAATGTGTGATATAGAGATGCAATTTTATATATAGTCACAGCATTGTTTATAGAAATGAAAATTAGAAATAATATAATTGTAGAACAGAAGGCAGTTTATTAAAAATAATGGCATATTCATACGGTAAAATATTACATAGCCAAATAAATGTAGCTACAGAGATTTTTGATGTGAAAAATGCTCTTGATACATTTATAGTTGTTTATAAGTTCATATTATGTTACGTGAAAATGTAGGTATGATACGGTATATAGATTGTAACATGCATTGGTAAAAATGAATGTCTGTGTATTACATATGTAAAAACAGAAAGGAGGAAAAAAAAAAAAGAAAAAGAGCATACACCATAATATGAAGAGTAGTTTTTGGTAATTTTTCTACTTTCCATTTATTATATTTTCCGTTTATTTTCATAATGAGTGTGCTTGGTTTTAGAGTGAGAAAATAATATTCTGAAAAAAAAAACAAAAAACAACCCACAAGTCAATTCATTATCCCTCCAATATTAGGCCTTCTTCTGAATTTCTAATAAAATCAATGGCAATAATGTCATTTATTGATATTAATACTCAAAGATGTTTATATTTCTTGTGCCTGATATTATACATAATGCTAGCCAAGTACCAAGTTTTGTCAGTGTATCCCTGTTTTGCATTCTACTATTAGAATTGTCTAAAATATAACTTTTTGAAATGAACTTCTATGCTTAAAACCTGTCTCATGCAGAAGGAGGAATTTCTTGGGGTCTGATCTGCTTGTTGTTTAAACAGTAAACATTTATTGGTTTAGTTTGTGAAAATCTACCATGCTGTATACCTATAATTTGTGCTGTATTGAATGCATGTTAAATTTCTATAAAAAGTAAACAAATAAAAACAAAAATCTTCCCATTACCTATAAAATAATGTTCAAAATCCTTAGCTTAACTTCAAAGCCTCCTTTAATCTGATCTCAGTCTTTACTTTACAGGCTCATATCCAATATCCCTTGCATTAAAACCTGCTAGTAGCATTGGTCACGTAGCTTTTTAAATTTGGACAAAAATTTTCAAAGAAATAATGACCAATAGTGACACTAAATTAGGAGAATGTTTATTAATTTTTACTACAAATCCATGAGAATTGCCAGCTTCCTGCTCATTGGTGCAAACCATACCATTTGAGTCACTTAGTTACTCGACATGTGTGGGTAAGTTTCTCCCTTTGCCTCCCCTCTCCTTTCTTTCCTTTCCTACCCTTCGTTTCTCTTCCATTCCCTTCCTGCCCTTTCCCTCATTCTCTCTTTCTTTCTCTTTTATTCACATAAGGCAGTCAAAGTAATTGTGATGCTTTGCTCAAGATTATTCAGCTAGGGCATGTGTTGAGGCTGAATCTGAACTCAAGTCGATGATTCCAAAGCTTGTGCTCTTAAACACTGTTTGAGAATACCAATGAGTGCTCAAGCCCACCTCCGGTTCTCACTGCTGAAATACGTATGTGTCTACTTTTATCAGATTTTGCACAAGTCGCTTTCCTTGATTACTTCCAGTTCTCCTTAAATCCTTTCAATGACCATTATAATACCCACTTCTAAAATATTCATTAAGCCCTGTAAACTATAGAGACATTCTCTTCATGACACTTATTATTTACTGGTGGAATATGAGACACTGAAGAATCAAAGCAAAGAATTACTCTCCAGCTTGGAAAACCACCGCTGACTCCCTATGACTTACAAGATAAAATCTAAGCCTCAGAAACTTCACTTGCAAGACATTTTTTTTTTCAGTCTGGTCCGAATGTACTTCCCTAGAGACATCCTATGCCACTTGCTTCATTTTTTCTTCTCCCCAGCATGTCCTCCCTACACAATCCTTCATTCTCACTCTCCAACAACACAGATCAGCTTCTTCTCACCTCATCACGTAAAAATTTGGCAACTCTTTGACATGATGCCTTGAAAAACTTTATTTTGTCCATATGAGTAGCATTAATTTGTGTAAAACTTTCTTGTGACAATCTTTTCCATTGTCTTGCATTTTTAAAAACAAACTTTTATTTGTAGTATAGAGGAAAACACACAATTCAGTTAGTGAAAAGGCCTGTCTGACTTAGTTAACCTCTTCTGATTTAAGAAGATACTATAATTAAAAAAAAAAACCTCATACTTTCACCATTCAATTTATTTATTTTAAAATATGGAGAGAAAGGCTGTCATCATGATAAGTCTGAGTTCTGCTCAAAGGAATATTTACTGATACTAAAACAAAATTGCATTATGTCAGTTTAAATCCATGGAAAATACTGTAACTAAACAAATATATAATTTTATGTGTTTTATTTTTTTAAATAGTTCAAGACTTTAATGGTATTCTGATATTTTGCTTCAACATATTTATGTTCTAAATATAAAAACCACATTATACAAAATAAAATGGAATATTCTTTCTGAACCTTAGACGGATCATATTGTACACTGCCAGAAACTATAAATTATTTGAGAATAAATGTATTAGGAGATACAAAATGATGCTTTTTTTTGTGATGAAATTTTGCTTTTGTTTCCCAGGCTAGAGTGCAATGGCGTGATCTTGGCTCACTGCAACCTCCACTTCCCAGGTTCAAGTGATTCTCCTACCTCAGCCTCCCAAGTAACTGGGATTACAGGCACCCACCACCATATCCGGTTAATTTTTGTATTTTCAATAGAGACAGGGTTTCACCATGTTGGCCAGGCTGGTCTTGAACTCCTGACCTCAGGAGTTGGCCTGCCTCAGCCTCCTAAAGTGCTGGAATTACAGGCATGAGCCACTGCACCCAGCCACAAAATGCCTTTTTTATGCTTACAATAAAAGATTATATCAGTTGCCTCATGCTTATTGTTAATAGTTTATATATTAAACTCAACATCTCAACATACCTCTGAAACACAGTGGTTCTTTATACTAAACTTCAGTGGTTACCTGTTGCCCCTTTTCTCAACTTTAAGATAAAACAAGTTTTGCTGCTTTCTTAGTTTGGTAACCAATTCATATAGATATTGGCATATTTTGGGTTCGAAGATTATTTTAGGCATGAGGTCAAACAAAAAACGTCTTTTTAGCAGCATCCACAGTAGTAAGACTTTTTGTCTCTGCATGGAAATCTGAACATATTTATATGTTGGAGCGACATTTCTACAGGAAGCCTAGAAATCTATCTGTTTGCTACATGTCACCAAAGTTAAAGTGTGGGTAAATTTCATTGCTTGTTTAGACTTTACAAACATAATTACTCACTGTTAGACAATAAGAAATAGAAAACACTCAAGTGGCTTCCTTATACCTGGATGTGTTGATTTTGTTTTGTCAGTGAGGGCTTTCATTAAGAGCCACTAAAGGTAAGCTTCACTCAATTGATGTAGTGGTAACAATTTACTCTCTCCTGACACAGTAAAGATAGAATGAAAAGAACCTGTCCTTCAATCTGTTTGTGGTAGAGATATTTTTTTTTAAGTATAAACATTGAATTCCTCTGCTTACTTGGAGATGGAAGGTCATTAACAGGGCACTTGAGCAGATTGGAATTACAGTCAAGTGAGACGCTGAAACATCCTAAATGGCCTAATGCACCAACTAAGTGCTTCTTAAATTCCAAAACTTTTACTTGAGCACAGCAATCATGAATTTCCATTTCCTTCGGTAAATGTTTTATAACATTTTATGCGACACAACAACACAAATTTAAACCATTATGTTTATGTTTTCTGCTAAGCAACATTACTTTGTCAAGATGTAAATGTAAAATACAATTAGCAATTAATTACATATGGTTACCTATTAAAACAAACAAAAAATTAATGGAAGCTAAGTTAGATGGTACAACTAATGCCAATGCAATTTACTTTGAGATTCTCTACTAATTTGTATTATTACAGCTATATATGTGTAAGTTTGCACACTCTCTCTTTCTCCCTATTTATATACATATAAGCACACACACATAGGGTTTTCAGTAATCAAATGTATCCTTAGGTCACATAAAATGTAGTGTATGAAAATAATGCATATGCAAAGCACTTTTTTAGTCTGGTCCAAATCTACTTCTCTAGTGGCATCCTATGCCATTTGCACATATTTATGATGTGATAATAAATGACCGCAGAAGACACAATGAAGTACTAAGACTACCTAGATTTTAGTCCTAGCGTTGTCATTCATCAACAGCAGGAACAAGGTCACTTGAGTTTTCTTGCCTTAGCGTTCCACATGTAATAAATGAGAGTTTCAATAGACGACCTGCAAGGTTATGTACAGCTCTGAACTTCTGTAGTGTTATGTGAACTTTTAAATTGCTGAAGCCATTCTTTTACATTTATGCACAAATCCCAATTACTAACGTAAATAAGTTAATCGTAAGTTGAGACAATTTTCACAATATGAATTAGAGAATGCAGGCCTGTGTTAAAATAATAAAAAAGTGAGACAGGAAGAATGGCAGATTGTGAGAAAAGAATATTTAGTTTTATAAAACAAACAGACAAATTGAAGAGATATATGGTGACAGACAGTATAATGGTAATTAGTTCAGTGCTATGAAAGTCTAGACTTAGGAGGTGGAAGCTAACTGTGAACTAAGAAATAGGATGCCAGTGGTACAGGTGGAGACATCTTTTTGAGATCAGAGTTACAGGAAAAACAGGAAATGAGGTGGCAATTAAGTAATCACTGCTGTCAAGACTATATTTTTTTCCAAGAAGACAGTCTAGGGCAAGGTCAAAGGTAAAGGTAAGGTTGAGAAACATAGGAATAAGATTTTTTTCCCTAGAAAAAATATATATACGCAAAAACCTCTATAGAGTTTATACTGGGGGTAGCAATGCATGCTTTGTAAATACACAAATTCTCAAACCTCATACTAGTAAATAATATGTGTTAGAATCACTTGTGAATACCTACCATGGTCCCAGAATAGTACTAAGAAAACACCTTTTTCATCATGCTTTGGTACAAAGTCTACCAAATAATAAGATGTAGTCCTTGTAATGACTAAATATATGCTTACACAGTGGACTATTCAAAGCCATTACAGACTAGTAAGCAAATAATAAATGTTTATGCATTTATGTAATACACAGCTGTCATTTTCAATGGATTAAATAATAAGACTTCTAAACCATGGTCTTTTATCCAATATCTATAACAGCTTAAATTGATTTTTTAAAACCTAATTTTAATTAATATTAATCTTTTGCAAAAGTTGTTAAAATTAATACTTAGCCACTGTTTGTAGAAACATTTCAGCATTCATTGAATACTATTGTTGCAAAATATTCTTTTATTGCAAATAAAATATTCTACTTAGTGATTAAATTGATTATAAAATAAAAATTTTAAAACACAAGAAGATCGTCACTTTTAACGTGTTCATTAATATTCAGTTGGGATGTATTTAAAACAAAATTTTTTCTTCAGACATTGCAAACTTTGTTCATTACCTGGTAGTAGGTATAAAATAAGAATTTACTTTTCAACGGGCAAAGAACATTACAGTGGGTATTTGTCTTTAAGAATGTAAGAGGATGCATTTCCAGTAAAATTTTCATTGATGATTAAGGCATTTAAATCTTAGGGTATTTTTAACTATGTTTAAGAAATTTCTTTTGTCATTTTATTCTTAGAATTTGTGAGTAAGTCTCATTACTCACATTTCACAACAGAGTCAAAAGATCAAGCTGCCTTCTTATAAATAAAAAAGTCTCCATTATTACTCCAATAGACAGTTGAACATTTTTTAGTGCTCTCTCTGGGGATAAAACAATTTTATTCATTGCATTATCCCAACTGAAACTCTGTGTAGCAAAAGGTGCACAAAAAGTGTAAAATGTTGTGAGTCGTTTTCAATGACCTCTTACACATTCTGCAATTTTTTTTTTTGGCCACCATTTCAGGTATAATACTTGGTTACTGTTCTAGGTTTTGGTTTTGCAATACACCTTGCATAAACATAATAAAATGTAGAAAGCAATAAAGCATATCTGTCTAAACTACGTCTATCAGAGTAGTCTCTTTCTTTTTACTATATCTTTGCTATTTAGACTTTGCTATTTTAATACTGTATATAAAAATATAGGAAATGTTTATTAAGTTAGAAAATGTGTTTAATTTGTAATAATCAGAAACCTTTTAGAATGGCAATATCAGACAATAAAAATAATTTGTTTATGCTTTAGGGAGAATGTAAAAGCTATTGGGAATTATGTGAAGCACACATCCATTCTCTGAACAACTCCTTCCTTTCTCCTATTCTCTCAGATTCTTTCTCTAGTGGTTCCTTTCCCTTACTTTAAAAATATTTTTCTTGCACTAAACTTTTCTCTTCTATAACTATTTCCCTACATCATATTTCTTCTGACAAACTTTGTCCACTTTCTCCCTTTCTCTCAAAGACTCTTACTGAACAATTGGTTTCATCTCAAATGTCTGTTGTCTAATCCCACATTCATTCTTCCACACACTGCAACTTAGCTTCTGCTCCTATTGCTCCACAGGGACTATTCTTGCTGAGGTCACTAGTGATCCAACCCAATAAACAGTTTAGTCCTTATCTTACCAAACCATCCTGCAGTGAATATTAATGACCATGTTCTCTCTTACAGATTTTCTGTTCTTTTATCTTTCATGGTGTGATACTCACTTCTTCTTGTCCCCCTTTTGCTTTCTTCTTCTTTCTCTCAAGCAGTTTGACCCCTATGTAACTGCTATTAATCATTATATTGCTTCCTGTGAGATTTCATCCATTGTCACAGTTTTAAGCATATCTAACCTATATGTACATGATTCCCAAATTCATGTACTTCAAGCTTAAACTTTCTTCGATAATTAGGCTATATATTACCTTGGACAAATGTTCCACAGTCCAAGATGAGACACCATCTTTACTCTAAACAAGCTCATGTCTTATATTTTCTTCCTGACTTGGCAGGATCAGATTCTACATTGTCACTATTGTTAAAAGACTAATTATTTATTAAATAGGAAATCCTTTCTCCATTGCTGGTTTTTGTCAGGTTTGTCAACTGGACCCCTTTCTTCCACTTTATACAAAAATTAACTCAAGATGGATTAAAGACTTAAACATAAGACCTAAAACTATTAAAACTCTAGAAGAAAACCTAGGCAATACCATTCAGGACATAGACATGGCCAAAGACTTTATGACTAAATCACCAAAAGCAATGGCAACAAAAGTCAAAATTGACAAATGGGACCTAATTAAACTAAAGAGCTTCTGCACAGCAAAAGAAACTATCATTAGCATGAACAGCCAACCTACAGGATGGAAGAAAATTTTTGTAATCTATTCATCTGACAAAGGAATAATATCTAGAATCTATGAGAAATTTAAGCAAATTTACATGAAAAGAAAACCATCAATAAGTGGGCAAAGGATATGAACATACTCTTCTCAAAAGAAGACATTTATGTGGCCAATAAACATATTAAATAAAGCTCATTATCACTGGTCGTTAGAGAAATGCAAATCAAAACCACAATGAGATACCATCTCACACCAGTTAGAATGGTGATCATTAAAAAGTCAGGAAACAACAGATGCTGGAGAGAATGTGGAGAAATAGGAATGCTTTTACACTGTTGCTGGTAGTGTAAATTAGTTCAATCATTGTGGAAGACAGGGCGGTGATTCCTACAGGATCTAGAACCAGAAATACCATTTGTTCCACATGGGTTCCAGCAATCCCATTACAGGGTATATACCCAAAGGATTATAAATCATTGTACGGTAAAGACACATGCACATGTACATTTATTGCAGTATTTGCTATTTTCAATGGCAAAGACATGGAACCAACATAAATGCCCATCAATGATAGACTGGATAAAGAAAATGAGGCACAGATACACCATGGAATACTATGCAGTCATATAAAGGATGAGGTCATATCCTTTACAGGGACATGTCTGAAGCTGGAAACCATCATTGTCAGCAAACTAACACAGGGACAGAAAATCAAACACCGCATGTTCTCATTTATAAGTGGGAGTTGAACAATGAGAACACATGGACACAGGGAGGGGAGCATCATACACCAGGGTCTGTCAGTGGATGTGGGGATAAAGGTAGCATTAGGAGAAATACCCAATGTAGATGACAGGTTGATGGGTGCAGCAAACCACCATGGCACATGTATACCTATGTAAGAAACCTGCACAGTCTGCACATGTATCCCAGAACTTAAAGTATAATAACATTAAAAGGACTAATTGCTAACCTCTTTCAGTCCCTTTTCCACTCTACACTCAAAATCTCTAAGTACTGCATTTCATCAATTTTAAATGCATATTTGTGCACATTTTAACAGCTCTGACATTAGGATGTATCATAATAATCAATGTCTTGTTCTAGTTTGATTAGCAGACATTTTATTACCTATTTGTAATACAAAAGGACATATTGTGTCCTATGATCTCCTCCATGTGCCTCACAGTATGTGAAATCTAGTACTTCATACATCTATCTCAATATCTCCACTTCACTTCTACTCCTCGAATTCAAGAGTCCTTACACTGAAAATTATAGAACACTGGTGAAATAAATTAAAGCAGACACAAAGAAATGGAAAGATATTCCATGTTCAGGAATTGGAAGAATTGATATTGTAAAAATGTTTATACCACCCAAAGCAATCTACAGGTTAAATACAATTCTTATCAAAATTCTCATGGCATTCTTCACAAAAGTAGAAAAATTATCCTACAATTTTTATGGAAGCACAAACACTCTAGGAAAGCCAAATCAATTTTGAACAAGAATCTCAAAGCAGGAGCCACCACATTTCCTGATTTAAAGATGTATTACAAAGCTAAACAACCAAAACAGTGTGGTACCGGCATTAAAACAGACATCTAAAATAATGGAACAGAATACAGAGCCCAGAAATAAACTCGCACATGTAGAATCAACTGATTATTAACAGGGGTGCTAGGAATACACAATGGGGATAGAACGGTCTTCAATAAGAGGTGTTGGGCAAACTGGAAATTGATATGCAAAGATTGAAGTTGGACTCTTATCTTACACCATACAAAAAGTCAACTAAACATAGAGTAGTAAACACTTAAAATGTAAGAGCTGAAACTGTAGAAATCCTAAAAGAACACACAGGGGGAAAATACCTGAATATTAAGTTTAGTAGATTATATCAAATTTAAAAGCTTCTGTATAGCAAAGAAAATAATCAACAAAATGAAATCACAACCTTGGAATGAGAAAAAAATGTTTGGAAACTGAATATTGGACAAAGGGCTAATATTCACAATATATAAGGAGCTCCAACAATGCAACAGTAAAAACTAAGCAAACGCACAAGAACCAAATAACCAGATTAGAAAATGGAAAAGGACATGAATATATATGCAAAGGAAAAACAGACATTGGAAAGGTGCTCAATATCACTAACCATCAGGAAAATGTAAATAAAAACCACAATAAGATACCACCTCACACCTGTTAGGATGGCGTTAATCAAAACAAACACAAAAGATAGATGCTGATGAGGATGTGGATAAAAGGGAGCCCTTAGACACTATTGGCACAATGTAAATTGGCATAGCTGCTATGGAAAACAGTAAGGCTCATGCAGTTTCCTTGCATGTGGTTGGCCTTCTTTTCCAAACTTCCATAAACACTCCCCCACTTCTTACATATCTTCCCTGATGGTGTGATACCTAAACTAGGACCTGAAGGATATTAATTAGATCAAGAGAATAGCAAATAAGATTTACACAAACCACCTGACATGTGCGAAATCCTGTAGCAGGAAGGATCATAACAAATGACCAGTGTAAGGCTGAAGTGGAAGGAGAATGGGTAGGTGTAATAAGAGACTGGAGACTAATATTGGAACCACAGAATGCAAAGCTTCATGGATCATATAATGGGTTTTCCAGTAACCTTAGGGCAATAGAAAACCTTAGTAAAGCTTAAATGCTGGGCACAGGAGGTCATATGGTGAGACAGGCATTTTTAAAAGTCCTTCTGTCTCAATTGGAGGGGAGCTAGAGTGAACACAGAAGATCAATTATGTTTCTTGTACAAATTAAGAGAAACAATAGGGTATATAGAAATAATACAGAATCTGGAGTTGAGCAGGCTTGAGATCAATACAGATCCCAGCATTTCTATAACATTGTGAGGATATGAGAGAATGTATAAAAAAGCTTGACAAACATTGGTTCTCTTTCACCTCTCCCAAATTGGATTCTCCCCAACCAGGTGAGCAAAGAACTGTATGTTATGCAGAAAGCACATTCACTTTAAAGTTTTAAAATTCACTACAAGGCTTATATTTTTATATTCTTAATATATTGTTTTTAATAGTTATAGTATTTCCTATCTTTATATTTTTTACTTAATATAAAAACTAAATTTGAGGCTTAAAACTTAATAAGTAGGTAGAGGTAAGCAGAGAAGATTACAGTTTGGGCCAACCAGCATAAACTCTAACCCCTTAAACAATGCCTTCTTTTATGTACTGCACTTCATATGGGTATCAGAGTAGAACTGTGTAATGACAGCCCTAATAGCTGCCAGTCATAAAGAAACAACAGAAGAACAAATGTTGAGACTTGAAAGTTGGAAGGATCAATAGCTAGATAGCATTTGTTATATGAGAGCTGAAACTGGATCTTCAAAGAAATACTGCCGAAAGCAAAATTAATTAGGTAATTGAGTATACTCAAAAAATAACTTATTTTGAGATTTGAGTCCCAACATACACTATATATTTCTGTCACTGCTCATCTGGTTTAAAGAATTCATTCAATCTAAACTTTGTTTATCTTCTGGCCACTTTATAGTTTAGGGTACCCTCTGCTATAATTTACATTAAATTTCCTCTTTTTTGAGGCTTAAACTCTTGTGTGAGTTTAAACTTCTGTTTAGGTTTCATAAAATAAGATATTATTTATCTTATTATCTGTAGCCTCTAGAAAATCACATCGAATGTGGTGAATACTTACAGATATGAGTTAGCCAGGTAAACATGTCAATTAATTTGGACTCTGTTTAAATACTATTCAAGTATTGCCTCTTCTGAGAGCCTTTTACTATCTACTTTTATCTTTCCCTTTTTTTCTCCATGGTGTGTATTGTTTTCTGCATTTCTATTCTTTGTGTACTTATTTATTGCCTGTCTCCCTGACAAGAACATGTACTGCATGAGGCCAGGGGCTTTGCATTTCTCACATCTATATCCCCAGGGACTTGCACAGAATAGATGCTCAAATATGTTTTTTAAATGAATAATCAACAGATTTAGTGTTTTCTCAGTGTTAACTTTTCATATTTATCAGTGCTTGAAAATATAACAGTATTATTCTAGGTAATTGATATTATCTCATTATTATGATGTATTGTTCAGGGCCCTCTAAGAAAAAAATATATTTGTATATATAGTTTTTGTTGTTTTTTCTTCAACTTTTATTTTAAGTTCAGGGATACATGTACAGGATGTACAGGTCTGTTAAATATAAAATGAGTGCCATGATGGTTTGCTGCACAGACCAACCCATCACCTAGGTATCAAGCCCAGCACCCATTAGCTATTTTTCCTGATGCTCTCCCTCCCACCACCTGATCCCCTCCTACAGGACCCAGTGTGTGTTGTTCCCCGCCATGTGTCTACTTCGTCTCATTATGCTGCTCACACTTCTAAGTGAGAACATACAGTATTTGGTTTTCTGTTCCTGCATTAGTTTGTTGACCATAATGGCTTCCAGCTCCATCCATGTTTCTGCAAAGGACAAGATTTCATTTCGTTTTATGGCTGCATAGTAATCCATGGTGTGTATGTACTACCTTTTCTGTAGCCAGTCTATCATTGATGGATATTTAGGTTAATTTCATGTCCTTGCTATTGTGAATTGCATGGCAATAAGCATACACATGCATGTATCTTTACAGTAGAATAAGTTATATTCCTTTGGGTATATACCTAGTAATGAATGGGATTTCTGGGTCAAATGGTGTTTTTGCCTGTAGGTCTCTGAGGAATCACCACACTGTCTTCCACAATGGTTGAACTAATTTACAATCCTACCAATGATATAAAAGTGCTCCTTTTTCTCAGCAACGTTACCAGCATCTATAGGGTTTTTTTTTTTAATTTTTTAATAATAGCTATTCTGACTGGCATGACATGGTATTTCATTTTAATTTTGATTTGTATTTCTCTATGATCAATGATTTTGAGACTTTTTCATATGTTTATTGACTGCATGTAGGTCTTCGTTTGAAAAAGTGTCTGCTCATGTCCTCTGCTTGCTTTTTAATGGAGTTTTTAAATTTTTTTTCTTGTAAATTTGTTTAAGTTCCTTGTAGATTCTGGATATTAGTTCTTTGTCAGATGGATAGATGACAAAAACTTTCTTCCATTCTGTTGGTTGTCTGTTCACTCTGATGATAGTTTCTTTTGCTGTGGAAACAGTAAATGTATGTATGTATGTACATATACGTATGTGTGTATATATATATCACACATATATACAGACACATTCTGTTGGTTCCTCCTTCCTCCTTTCTCTCTCTCTCTCTCTCTCTCTCTCTCTCTCTATATATATATATATATATATATGCATATCTATATCTATATATATACATATATATGGAAAGATTTAGATACATATCACTATCTGTCCATCTAGAAACATTTACTTTAAGAAAATTATTTATGCATTTGTGGGGGCTGGAAAGTCTGAAATGTTCTGAACAGGCCCACAAGCTGCTATTCTGGCAATCCCTTCCTCTTCTAAGAATTTCAGTCTTTTGTCTTAAAGCCTTCAACTGATTGGATGAGGCTCACCCAGATTATGGAAAGTAATCTGCTTTACTCAAAATCTACTGATATCACATCTCATACCTTCACAGAAACATATAGCCTGGTGTTTGACCAAACAACTGAGCACTATAGTCTAGCTAAGTTGACACATAAAATTAACCATCACATGGGAGAAGAAAACTAATACCTAAGTCTTGTTTCTATCCCCTGGATTGCCAACAGGGAGCCTTAAAACTGCTTGCACAGCTGCTGCCAGCAGAGGGAACCATGTGGCACAGGTTTTGAGGGGCTGGAGGCTGTGCTCTGCCTATCCTGAGTGTGGTCTGCAGCCCAACAGCACCTACACGACCTGGGACCTTGTCAGCAGTGCAGAATCTCAGGCCCCACCCTAGATCTAGTGAATTAAAAACTGCATGTTAACAAGGTCACCACGGCATTCCTATGCACATTAAGCAACTGCAATGTTCTTTACAGGAAATTCTAGACAAAGAAATCTATCTTAATGTTCCACACACTCCAGTTTGCATTATGGGCCACCACATAACTTGCTTGAGGGGAGAAAAGATACTTGTGCTGGTTGGCCGTTCTGCCTTTCCTTATTTAGAGAGAACACTTTGAGCTCAATGAAGATCAGCACCATGTTAGAGGCTTGAGAAATAGGCCTAGTCTTCACTTCATGATAAGCCTTCAAGGAAGAGGCAGCATGGTAGAAGGCAGACTGTGTTGCCTGTTGGAAGACAGGTTCTTGAGTAAGTACAACAGTTTCTGGCCACTGTGACCTTGAAAAGGTGTTTTTCCTTGGATATAGTTTCCTTATGTATATATTGGGACATTTGGATTAACTCATAATCTTTAAACTGACTTCAAGCCCCAATATTCTACTATTAAATGAAATGATATGTAGGAAAAAAATATCTGAAAATGTATGGTAAGACATAAAGTAATGATGAAGAGGACAACTGAATTTAGCATGGAAGAGGTAGCTTTTATCATTTGGTATTATAGAATCACTGATGTGCCTTATTAAATAAGAAGAATTTCAAAGTCCCACAAAATGTTTTCTCGTAAGATTTAACAAAATTCTGAAATTTTATTTTTGAATTAAGAAAAAGTCAGTTTTAAAATACATACATACATTGATGAAGAGACTTTTTTGAGAGATAATTTTTGCCTGGGTACAGATGGAGAGAATTCAAACACACCAAATGAGATGGAAGAAGAATGGAGTTTTTGGAGGAAAGAAAGGTGGCTGAAAAATTGGATTTATGGGGCCTGACACTAAATCATAATTGGCCTACAGCAATCCATGCATATAGTTTCATATATATATATATATATATATATATATATATATGTACACATACATACATATAAAAGAAGCTGTCAATCCAGTTTTGGGTTGAGTGGTTTGGGATATGCCACAATATGTGATTATGACGTATGATGAGCAAGCTCTGGTCTTTAGAGTCTCAGAATTAACTAAATCCTAATTCTTACATGATCTTAGGTCTGACTGTGACTGGAAACACTAGGATCTTAGATTGAGTTATTCTATTTAAATCTAACAGAATAAAGCTTCTAAGAAGGAACTGTACTAAAGATTCGACAGGTCATGAGATGAGATGGTGTAATTCAAACATTCACCCAGGTGCATTGACTCCAGTGTGAGATTTCTTACTTTCTGTCACCAACCACATTTATTCAATTAGCAAATTCCTCTCTTCAAAACTGACCTCAATTCTCTTCATGTTCCTCTATGGACAGGTCTATCATTAATGAGCAGTCAGGATGCCATCATCTCTGACCTGAGTGACAATAACATCCAAGCCAGCCTCTCTATGCTCATTCCTGCTGCTCTGCAGTCCACTTCCACAGAGCAGCCAGCTGAATTTCCTTATAGGTAAAACTGTATCACACCTCTCCGTTTTTAAATTTTCTCTCAGAATTATAACCAAATTTGTTTCTGTGACCAATCCTGTCTCTAATATCACATTTCAATTTCCTGATCTTTCAACATTTTTTTCAGACACGTCAACCTCTGCATTTGCCACATACCATATTCTTCTACGCCCAAGAGTCTCCCCTCATGTAGGTATCTGCCCAAAACATCATTTTCTATTCTCCATATGGTGGGCTACTTCCCACCCTCCAGTCTCAGAAAGGCCTCCTGAGCCATCTGGGTCCAATTGTGAGAGTAGGTACACAGTAGTTCAAACAGGGGAAGCTTAATGTAAGTAACTATTAACTAAGACAAAATAATATTAAGCTGAAAGGAAACCCCCTATAGCACCTTAAAGCTGAGGAAAAGTTCTCAAAAAAGGAAAGGCCTGAAAGTGATTAAGAGCTCATTGAAGGACATGTGGTTTAGCCACAAGACAAAAAAATTTACTGGTATAACTAGACAACAGCTGGTGTCGCATTGTCAGCTGAACAACTGGCAACCCTACGGAGTATAGAAAAGGGACAAGGTGATCAGCAGTAGGTGGCTGAGCATGTAATAGGCATTCAGCAGCCAGCAGCAATAGATAGTCTTCAGAGGCTGCTGGCAATGGGGATTTGAGAGAGTGTTTGCAGAAGGACTGACTTCTAGGTGTGTGACACTCTGAGCGAAAGGCACCTGCATATGCAAACTTCCTGGTCTGCATGTGCCCTCATACTCCCACCACCAGCCACCTCACCCTCTCCTGCCAGCTCCATTGGAAATCAGAGAAACTCTCATCCTTCTGCAGTGTCCTCTCAGCAGTGTTTGCTGAGAAAGTGCAATAGCATGCTCACTTTAAAGAACAAATGCTTAAAGACAGTATTTTGTTTATCACAGAACATATATTGAATTGCACAGTCAGAGCTAAGAAGTAATAAATTGATAACTGACACACTGTCTTTATGCTCCAAACTTAGGTAGCCTGCAAGCTTAATCCATTATTCTTTCTCTCATCCTTCAATCTCTTCAGTAGCACTTATAAATTTCTCTTTAATTTTATTTAGTTACTTTTATTTCTTTACCTCCTTAATCAGAATTAAGTATTCCTAGGAATTCATAGTATTCCTAAAGCCATTAAAGGTGGTTAAATTTTTTTTTGAATGAATTTCTAGAATTGGCCCTGAAGGACCACTCTCTTTTAGACTAGCACTGAGATGTTACCATCTCCAGGTTTGATCTGAAGATAGAAGAGAGAGGAAAAATAAAGAGAAATAAGATGAACTTCACAGCCATGCATCCATTTATTGTTTCTAACATAAAAAAAAGAAAAAATATCTCTTTGTAATATTTGTATTTTTGGATACTTTTAACTCCTCAGTAAAGTGCTGCTAGTCCAATTCAAGTATTGTACTGATTCTTCATTGACTTATGAGTATGATCACTTCGTTTTGAGCCATATGGAAACTATATATTTCTATCTGAAGTCAGACTTAGCTCTGAAGATCTGCAAAGCACTTTGCAATTTCATCTTCATTTGCCAAGAGTTATGCCATAGGAAATATTGTGCTTTAGGCCATCTAATAATTAGAAAGGATTTGCACTCACCATCCCACGTCTTAAGTAAATGGTTAGACAACTATTTAATTCCAAATTTCCTCAGCATATTCCCTTATTTATTTGGTTATCTTTGAAGTATAATTCCAATATTTTCCTTTCTATCCACTCATTTCAGTCATGAAAACTATAAATCAGCAGTGTTTTTGCATTGTGTATTCATATGTACTGAGACTGCCATTTTCTCAAAGTACACAGTTTATAAAAGCCAGGAATGCATGCAAACTATTTAACAAGGAAAGCGACTGGCTGGATTCTTCGTTCTCTAAACACATTCAGTGACTTTTCTCAAGAAAAATTTCCCACCCAAATTAGGATAAAACCTATGAATGCATAAAACAGGGAATGGGCATGGCAGGAGGAACCAGATTTATGTTGGTTTCAGCAAAAGCCTTTCTGAATGACACTGAAGCTAAGACCTAAAGTTTGAGAAGGAGTCAGCCAAGAAATAAGAAAACAGAAGAATGTTTTAGATAGAGGAGAGCATGCCTAAAGATGCTGAGGGAAGGAGTCTGGCATTTCCTAGGAGCTGAATGAAGGAGGTGTAGGTGAAAAACAGCAAACATAAGGGGTGGAGGAGACAGGGCTAGCAGGAGATGAGACAGGCAGGAGACAGATCCTTTAGTGCTTGAGAGGCCATATTAGGAGGCTTGGAGTTTACTTTAGTTGCCCGTTTAGCCACTGGAAGTATTAGGCAGGGAGTGACATAATCCTATTTGTTTTATAAGAATCTATAAGAATCTCACTATATTTACTCATATTCTATACAGATAAAATATGTAAATAAATTTGCTCTGATCTTTCATCATGATTTACATGCTAATAATTTCTGTGTTAGACATCAATCACTTTTGATAACTAAAATTTCTTCTTTAATTTTTAGTGAAGATCTTTTAGTAAAAGCAATGCATGTAAACAGCTAGGGAAAATAAGAAAGAAAGTTATACTGGCACAGTCTACATTCAAGACAAAACCATCTATACTATGATTGTAGCGCTTATACAAGTCTAGCCAGTTTCTATGTATTTCCAGATTTCTGTTTTTTGTCAATGTTTTAATATAATCATTTTCCTTTATTTAAATAATTTTTCTTTTAACTAACACACTGCACAGTAATTTATTATATGGCTGAATTATACATTACTGGACATTTATTTATTTATTATTTATTTATTTATTTTTTGAGACGGAGTTTCACCCTTGTTACCCAGGCTGGAGTGCAGTGGTGCTATCTCAGCCCACAGCAACCTCCGCCTCCTGAATTCAGGCAATTCTCCTGCCTCAGCCTCCTGAGTAGCTGGGATTACAGGCACGCACCACCATGCCCAGCTAATTTTTTGTATTTTTAGTAGAGACGGGGTTTCACCATGTTGACCAGGATGGTCTCGATCTCTTGACCTTGTGATCCACCCGCCCCGGCCTCCCAAAGTGCTGGGATTACAGGCTTGAGCCACCGCCCCCGGCCTTATGTTGTTTTTTTAAAAAAATATATTTTGATGAAAATTATTTAGTGAGGGTTTATTTATATATAAAGATTTGACTACATGTTTCTAATTATTTTATTGGCACAGATTCTTAAAAGTGGAATTATTGGGTCAAATACCACAGACTTTTAAAGACTTCATTACACTGTATTTGGGCATGCTTGTCATACTATCCCAATGCATGCCTTTCACATTATATCTATTTCAAACCTTTAAAATTAGAAGGTGGCTTTTGGTGTCTTCTAGTTTTTTTCTTTTTTGTTGTTGTTTTAATTTTTATTTTTTCATTACTTTTAATCTAGAAATTTTGCTAGTGATTTGTACTCCCTCATACCCTTTGACCATTCCTGTAAGGGGGCTTTACATTTTATTTGTTGATTTGCAAGTTTGTGATAATTCTTTTCTTTTTCTTTTTTTTTTTTTCTTGATGAAGTCTTTCTCTGTCACAAGGCTGGAGTGCATGGACTGCAGTGGCGTGATCTCAGCTCACTGCAACCTCCGCCTCCCTGGTTCAAGCGATTCCTCTGCCTCAGCCTCCTGAGTAGCTGGAATTACAGGCACATGCTAATTCCTCTGCGTCAGCCTCCTGAGTAGCTGGAATTACAGGCACAACCACACCCAGCTAATATTTTGTATTTTAGTAGACATGGGGTTTCGCCATCAACATGCTAGCCAGGATGGTCTCCATTTCCTGACCTCCTTATCCGTCCACCTCAGCCTCCCAAAGTGCTGGGATTGAGGGAATGTGTTCTCTTTCCGGGTCCACAAGAAGGCGTAGTTTTAATGGCAAGAACTTCCCAGCACTAAGCCCCCTCCCATCTCTCTCTATCCAGGAGATTTTAAGGTCTCTGTTTTAATTTTCGTGGGGGCCCTGGAAGAAACAAAAAGTCAATTACTCCAGCGGAAGTTCTTAGGAACTCCTTTCATTGGCTAGAGGTCTTGGAGAAGGTGGGGGTTCCTTCCACGTTAAAAGTCCCCTTCTTCCACACCCCTTTGGACTCCAGGTTTTGATGCCCTTCCACACACATTCTCTCTCTCGTGTGGAAATTCTCTCTTCTCCTTTTTTCTGCTTTCTCTACCTAAATAAAATCACTTTTCTGCAACACTGTTTGGGGTCCAGTATTTACTTTCTGAGCGCACCTGGTCTCCTCTTGAGAGATCAGGAGACCAAGAACCTTGGAGAAACGTCCCCTCAGGGGAGCTAAGGGCCCCCCTGAACCCCAACAAGGTTACAGGCGTGAGCCACCACGCCCAGCCAACTATTTTTAAGTTCTTCTTTGGCTTGTTAATATTGCTTGTATGGTTTTGTAATTTGCAGATATATATTCTATATTTGAATGAAATTAGATCTAGCATTCTTCTTTATGGTCATTGCTGTAAAGTCTAGAAAGTTTTTCTCCATCAAAATAGTCAATGAGTTTTCATGTATATTTTCTTGATTTTTTTGAACTATGCAATTTAGACATAATCTTAGAATAATGGGTGATATGATGATTCATAATGGCTATCAGTGATATGATGATTCATAATGGCTATCAGCACAAAGATGTTTTATCTGCACTCAGCCACTCATATTTCATGATGGCACCAACATGTGAATACATTTTTTCTATGGGTTCCTGGAAATATGGTACTCTAGTGAGCTCATAAGAGCCAGTGGTTATTCTGCAAGTTAGCACATATTCCCTTGGCAAAGACATCCAGACAAAAGTGAGGGAGCAAGATCTCAAAGTGCAAAAGGGTAATAAAAGAACAAGACCTGTAGAACGGAGCCTTGGCCAATACTTAACAGGGGTGGATCAAGACATGAAGTCAACGAAAGATATAAAAAAGAATTAGTAAGAAAAATCAAAATCAAGAGAATTTGTTGTCATAATACAAAGAGAGAGATTTTCAAGTAAGAGCATGTAATCAACAGAGTCAAGTTGATGGTCATGGATGGTGTGCTTATCATATAATTAAATAAATGCTTATATAATTAAAGAAGAGAGCATCTGCCTTCATGGTGAAATATACTTAAAAACTGATCATCTTTGTATTTTAAAAGTTTATATTTCATGTCCTCTTAAATAAAATATTTAAGCTGTCTTTCAATACTGGGAAGAATTAGTGTGGAAGGAAGGAATTTGAGTGGTGTTTCAAGGGAGGTATGGTGTATCCAAATGTTTATGTATACTCAGAATAGAGATTAAAATGAACACAGAACTAAACATGTTCTGTCACTGGACTATAATTTTAATTTATAACCCTTTGAAATGGTCCATGAAAGAGGGACATGAAGTGCAGACTTCAAATATATTACATTTGAACATTTATACATGGATATTTATTCATTTATTAGGACAATAAATAACTTTTTTCTTTCTTTTTTAAAATTATACTTTAAGTTCTAGGATACATATGCAGAACATGTAGGTTTGTTACATAGTTATACACGTGCCATGGTGGTTTGCTGTACCCATCATCCCATCATCTACATTAGCTATTTCTCCTAATGCTATCCCTCCCCTAGCCCCCCACCCCCTGCCAGGCCCCGGTGTGCGGTGTTCCCTCACCCTGCCTATATGTTCTCATTGTTCAGCTCCCACTTATGAGTGAGAAAACACAGTGCTTGGTTTTCTGTTCCTGGGTTAGTTTGCTGAGAATGATAGTTTCCAGCCTCATCTATGTCCCTGAAAAGGATATGAACTCATTCTTTTTATGGCTGCATAGTATTCCATGGTGTATACATGCCACATTTTCCAGTCTAACATTGATGGGCCTTTGGATTGGTCCCATGTCTTTGCTATTGCAAATAGAATATACTGCAATAAACATACATGTGCATGTGACTTTATAGTAGAATGACTTATAATCCTTTGGGTATACACCCAGTAATGGGATTGTTGAGTCAAATGGTATTTCTGGTGTTAGAAACTTGAGGAATTGCCACACTGTCTTTCACAATGGTTGAACTAATTTACACACTCACCCACAGTGTAAAAGCATTCCTACTTTTCCACATCCTCTCCAGCATCTGTTGTTTCCTGACTTTTTAATGATCATCATTCTAACTGGCATGAGATAGTATCTCATTGTGGTTTTGATTTGCATTTCTCTAAGACCAGTGATGATGAGCTTTTTTCATGTGTTTGCTGGCTGGATGAATGTCTTCTTTTGAGAAGTGTATGTTCATATCCTTCATCCACTTTTTGATGGGGTTGTTTGTGTTTCTCTTGCAAATTTGTTTAAATTTCTTGTAGATTCTGGATATTATTAGCTTTTTATCAGATGGATAGATTGCAAAAATTTTCTCCCATCTGTAATTTGCCTGTTCACTCTGATGATAGCTTTTTTTACTGTGCAGAAGCTCTTTAGTTTAGTTAGAACTCATTTGTCAATTTTGGCTTTTGTTGCCAATGCTTTTGGTGTTTTTGTCATGAAGGTTTTGCCGATGCCTATGTCCAGAATGGTATTGCCTCGGTTTTCTTCTATGTTTTTTATGAATTTAGATTTTACAGTTAAAACTTTAATCCATCCTGAATTAATTTTTGTATAAAGTGTAATGAAGGGGTCCAGTTTCAGCTTTCTGCATATGGCTAGCCAATTTTCCAAACATCATTTATTAAATAGGGAATTTTTCCCCATTGTTTGTTTTTGTCAGGTTTGTCAAAAATGAGATGGTTGTAGGTATGTGGCATTATTTCTGAGGCCCCTGTTCTGTTTCAAGGCTCTGTAAATTCGTTTTGATACCAGTACCACACATTTTGCTACTGTAGCTTTGTAGTATAGTTTAAAGTTAGGTAACATGATGATTCTGGCTTTGTTCTTTTGGATTAGGATTTTCTTGGCTATAAGGGCTCTTTTTTGGTTCCATAAAAAATTTAAAGTACTTTCTCTAATTCTGTGAGGAAAGTCAATAGTAGCTTGATGGGAATAGCATTGAATCTATAAATTACTTTGGGAAGTGTGGCCATTTTCATAATATTGATTATTCCTGTCCCTGAGCATCTAATGTTTTTCCATTCATTTGTGTCCTCCCTTATTTCCTTGAGCAGTGGTTTGTAGTTCTCCTTGAAGAGGTCCTTCACATCCCTTATAAGTTGTATTCCTAGGTATTTTATTCACTTTGTCACAATTGTAAATAAGAGTTCACTCAGGATTTGGCTGTCTGTTTATTATTTATGTATTGGAATGTTTGTCATTTTTGCACATTGATTTTGTATTCTGAGTCTGCTGAAGTTGCTTATCAGTTTAAGGAGATTTTGAGCTGAGACAATGGTGTTTTCTAAATATACAATGATGTCATCCACAAACAGAGACAATTTGACTTCCTCTCTTTCTATTTGAATATTCTTTATTTATTTCTCTTTCCTGATTGTCATGGCCAGAACTTCCAATACTATGTTGAATAGGAGTGGTGAGAGAGGGCATCTTTATCTTGTGTCAGTTTTCAAAGGGAATTCTTCCAGCTTTTGCCCATTCAGTATGACGTTGGCTGTGGTTTTGTCATGAACAGCTCTTATTATTTTAAGATATGTTCCATCAATAACTAGTTTATTGAGTGATTTTAGCATGTAGCTGTGTTGAATTTTGTCAAAGGCATTTTCTGCCATCTATTGAGATAATCAAGTCATTCTGTTTATGTGATAAATTACATTTCTTGATTTGTATATGTTGAACTAGCCTTGCATTCCAGGGATGAAGTCAACTTGAGTGTGGGGGGAAAAGCTTTTTAATGTGATGCTGGATTCAGTTTGCCAGTATTTCATTGAGGATTTTTGCATCAATGTTCCTCAGGGTATTGACCTGAAATATTTTTTTGTTGTCTTTCTGCCAGGTTTTGGTATCAGGATGATGCTGGCTTCATAAAATGAGTTAGGGAGAAGTCCCTCTTTTTCTATTGTTTGGAGCAGTTTCAGAAGAAAGGTACCCACTCCTCTTTGGCCCTCTGGTAGAATCTGGCTGTGAATCCATCTGATCCTGGGCTTCTTTTGATTGCTAGCCTATTAGTTACTGCTTCAATTTTAGAACTTGCTATTGGTCTATTCAGAGATTTGACTTCCTCCTGGTTTAGTCTGGAAAGGGTGTATGTGTCCAGATATTTAACCATTTTCTCTAGATTTTGTAGTTTATTTGCATAGAGGTATTTATAGTATTCTCTGATGGTAGTTTGTATTTATGTGGGATCAGAGGTGATATCCTCCTTATCATTTTTTTATGTGTCTATTTGATTCTTCTCTCTTTTCTTCTTTATTAGTCTGGCTAATGGTCTATCTATTTTATTAATCTTTTCAAAAAACCAGCTCCTGGATTCATTGATTTCTCTGAAGGGTTTTTTGTATCTCTGTCTCCTTCAGTTCTGCTCTGATCTTGGTTATTTCTTGTCTTCTGCTAGCTTTCAAATTTGCTTCTCTAGTTCTTTTAATTGTGATGTTAGGGTGTCAATTTTAGATCTTTCTGGCATTCTCCTGTGGGCAGTTAGTAGTATAAATTTCCCGCTAAACACCACTTTAGCTGTATCCCAGAAATTCTGGTATGTTGTGGTTTTGTTCTCATTGGTTTCAAATAACTTATTTATTTCTGCCTTAATTTTATTATTTACCCAATAGTCATTCTGGAGCAGGTTGTTCAGTTCCCATGTAGGTATGTGGTTTTGAGTGAGTTTCTTAATCCTGAGTTGTAACTTGATAGCACTGTGGTCTGAGAGGCTTTTTGTTGTAATTTCCATTCTTTTGCATTTGCTGAGAACTGTTTTACTTCCAATTATGTGGTCAATTTTAGAATAACTGCTATGTGGTGCTGAGAATAATGTATTTTCTGTTTATTTGATGTAGAGAGTTCTTTAGATGTCTATTAGGTCCACTTGGTCCAGAGCTGAGTTCAAGTCCTTGTTACGTTGTTAATTTTTTGTCTGATGGATATGCCTAATATTGACAGTGGGGTGTTAAAGTCTCCCACTATTACTGTGTGGAAGTATAAGTCTCTTTGTAGGTCTCTAAGAATGTGCTTTATGAATTTGGGTGCTCCTGTATTGGGAGCACATATATTTAGCATAGTTAGCTATTTTTGTTGCATTGATATCTTTACCATCATGTAATGCCCTTCTTTGTCTTTTTGATGTCTGTTGGTAGAAAATCTGTTTTATCAGAGACTAGCATTGCAACCCTTGCTATTTTTTGTTTTCCATTGTCTTGGTAAATATTCCTTCATCCCTTTATTTTGAGCCTATGTGTGTCTTTGCATGTGAGATGGATCTCCCAAATATAGCACACCTATGGGTCTTGACTCTTTATCCAATTTGCCAGTCTGTTCTTTTTAATTGGAGCATTTAGCCCATTTACATTTAATGTTAATATGGTTATGTGCAAATCTGATCCTGTCATTATGATGCTAACTGGTTGTTTTGCCCATTAGTTGGTGTAGCTTCTTCATAGCAACAATGGTCTTCACATTGTGGATTATTATTGCAGTGGCTGGTACCAGTTTTTCCTTTCCATATTTAGTGCTTCCTTCAGGAGCTCGTGTAAGGCAAGCCTGGAGGTTACAGTATCCCTCAGCATTTGCTTCTCTGCACAGAATTTTATTTTTCCTTCACGTAAGAAATTTAGTTTGGCTGGATATGAAATTCTGGGTTGAAAATTCTTTTCTCTAAGGATGTTGAATATTGGCCCTGACTCTCTTCTAGCTTTTAGGGTTTTTGCAGAGAGATCTGCTCTTAGTCTGATGGGCTTCCCTTTGTAGGTGACCCAATCTTTCTCTCTGGCTGCCCTTAACATTTTTTCTTTCATTTCAACCTTGGTGAATCTGATGCTTATGTGTCTTGGGTTGCTCTTCTCGAGGAGTGTCTTGTGGTGTTCTTTGCATTTCCTGAATTTGAATGTCGTCCTGTCTTGCACTGTTGGGGAAGTTCTCCTAAACAATATCCTGAAGTGTGTTTTCCAACTTGGTTCCATTCTCCCCATCACTTTCAGATACATCAATGAAACATAGGTTTGGTCTTTTTACATTGTCCCATATTTCTTAGAGCCTTTGTTTGTTCCTTTTCATTCTTTTTTTCTAATCTTACCTTCACAAGATAAGATTATTTCATTAGGTTAATCTTTAATCTCTGATACCCTTTCTTCTGCTTGATTGGTTCAGTTGTTGATACTTGTGTATGCTTCACTAAGTTCTCATGCTGTGTTTTTCAGTTCCATCAGATCATTTATGTTGTTCTCTAAACTGGTTATTCTACTTAGCAATTCCTCTGACCTTTTATTGACATTCTTAGCTTCCTGGCATTGGGTTAGAACATGCTCCTTAGCTCAGAGGAGTTTATTATCCACCTTCTGAAGCCTTCTTCTGTTAATTCATCAAATTTATTCTCCATCCAGTTTTGTTCCCTTGCTACTATTGAGTTGTGATCCTTTGGAGGAGAAGAGGCATCCTGTTTGTTGGCATTTTCAGACTTTTTGTCCTAGTTTTTCCTCATCTGTGGATTTACCTACCTTTGGTCTTTGGTGTTGGTTACATTCAGATGGAGATTTTGCTTTGTTGTCCTTTTTTTTCTGATGTTGATACTATTGGTTTCTGTTTGTTAATTTTCCTTGTAACAGTCATTTCACTCTTCTGCATATCTGTTGGAGTTTGCTGGGGGTCCACTCCAGACCATGTTTGCCTGGGTATCATCATCAGAAGCTGCAGAACTGCAAAGATTGCTGCCTGCACCTTCCTCTACAAACTTCATCCCCGAGGGTCACCCCCCACTGCTGTGAGGTATCTCCCCATCAGGAGCCTCAGGAGTCAGGGACCCACTTGAGGAGACAGTCTGTTCCTATGTTTTAGCAGAGCTTGACAACCATGCTGGGAGATCCTCTGCTCTCTTCAGAGCTGGCAGGCAGGAATGTTTCAATCTGCTGAAGCTGTGCACACAGCTACCACTTCCCCAGGTCCTCTGTCCCAGATAGAAGGGAGTTTTACCTATAAGCCCCACACTGGGGCTGCTACCTTTCTTTTAGAGATGCACTGCCCAGAGTGGAGGAATCTATTTAGGCAGTCCGGCTATGTTGGCTTTGTAGTGCTGTGGAGGGCTCTGCCCAGTGTGACCTTCTCAGTGGTTTTGTTTACACTGTGATAGGAAAACTGCCTACTCAAGCCTCAGTAATAGCAGCTGCCCCTCCACCTAGCAAGCTCTATCATCCCAGGTTGACTTCAGACTGGGCTTTCAGTGATTATTTCAAGCCAGTGGATCTTAGCTTGCTGGGCTCCATGGGGTTGGAGTCTGCTGAGCAAGACCACTTGGTTTCCTGGCTTCAGCCCCCTTTCTAGGCAAGTGAATTCTTCTTTCTCACTGGAATACCAGGCACCACTCTGTTGGAAATGAAGAAATCGCCTGCCTTCTATGTTAGTCTCACTCAGAGCTGCAGACTGGAGCTATTCTTATTCAGCCATCTTGCTTGGAACCACAATAAAGAATTTTTTAAAATGAAGTGAAAAGCAGTCATCACTATTTTGGTTTTGTTTTGTTTTAGGAGTAACTGACTACTGAGCAATACTGCATGTTTCTGAGGTTTCTCTGTTATTCTTGGAGTTTGCTACCCCAGCATCCTCCCTGGGACAAGAAATTCATTTTCTTTATTATATTGTGTTATGCATTGTTCAGTGAATATAAAATAATCATTACAGTAACAATTTTTTCTGGCATCCTAAACAAGGCTGATCCGTGGCAATGGAACTATGCAAAGTAAAGAATAAAGTCAAAGCTCTTGTAGAACTTTTTACTTATTGATATCAGACATCTGTTATTTTATTAATCCTCACAGTGTCTTTTACAGGTTTTGTTATTTTCATCTACAATTTGGGGAGAAGAAACTGAAGTACAGAGGGACAAAATAATTGTTTCCTAATTGAATAATGAATTAGATGAGAATCCAGTATCCACAAGTTATTGGACCCTGGAAACATTAATTTCACGTTTTATTAGCTATTCTCACATACATAAGAGATCTTACAAATGAAAAGAAAATATAACCAAGAATATAAAAAATGTATTTTTTCAAAGAGCTATCAATTTCAATTAAAAATCCTTACATGAAATGCCTTAATATACCTGTTTCTCAGTACCAAAAAACAGTAAAGAAAAATTTAGTAGTCTACGAATTAGAACAAGAGATAAGATGGTCCTGGGATAATTCCAGTACCTTTTGTTTATCTACAGGAGATTATCTGCTTTGTGAATATTCATGACTAATTTTGAATCTTAGAGCTGTATTGCCCCACTGCCTGGTTAGCTTTGAGGACCTTTCCTCCCACTACCCAGCTGGTGTGTGCTCAGGGAAGACAAACTCTTGTAATACTAATCCAAGCAAAGCACAATTAGGAAAGCAAATGTGTTGAGAAAATAACAATATCATGGATTATAAAGCCAAATAAGAAATATTTGAATGTCATCTATCCTTTGAAGTATCCAACTATTGTTTCTGTGTGATGGTAAGGTAATTGAATTGGGCCAGTCATATCACAAAGAGATCTTTAATCTGTAAGAGTGTCCCCCTCCTCGTTTTTTTTCTATTGCTCAGAATAATTGAATTGGAGAGTTTGACTGTGGCAGAAAAGTAGCTGCAAGCCTGATTTCTTTGCAGTGGCTTGCAGGTCATTCCAGAAAAAAACTGAACCATCTACCAGGAAAAGCTATGGCCATAACTTAAAAATCACATTTCTCTTCCATGTTGAAAATACCTAGACCTTAAGATGCCCTTATAACTATATCTGAAAGGCTGTTGAGCCCCCATCCTCATCAGCATTAGTATCTTTCAATACTTACACATGTACAGTCCATCCAGCAGGCATGAAGTAAATATAAAATTGACCTTCTTCAGAAAGAAGGAAGACCAGGATTTGAATTATTTTCTCCATGTTTACATAAACTTTTGAAAGGCAGTATGATTAAATAGCACTTCTCGGATAGAACAGAGATATATGTTTGTAGCTTCGGTAGGTTAGCTAGTATACATAAATACTATTATTCTTACAAAGAAATCAAATTCTAACACATTCTTGAATATCATGCCCATTTCCATACGACAGAGAGCTTTCAGCAGAGTTGCATTCAAATGATTCAGCTCCTTAGAAATTAATGACTTGAACATACAGGTGTTTGGATAAAATACAAATTTCCATAAGATTTCCATTATGCAAGAGTACCAATATTAAAAATGCTTTTTAGAAATTAGGAAAACAAACATGCTTATTGCTAAAAATTAAACTCTGAACCCTATTGTAATTGTATTAATCATGAACTTTACCACATTATTTTTGTAAATAAATTGATTCAGATGAATACTTAAAATTTCATCAATAATTTTAGAATATATTTAAATAAGTAATCACTCTTTATATTACAGCTTTTCTTTTGCAAATGAGATATGCACTATCACTTAGTGTTTGTATTTAAGTTAATGTTTATTTACAAATTACGAGGGCCTGTCACAAGTAGAGTTTTATTAAATGACTCCCATAATGAAAAGAATTTGAATTAAAGCATGAACTGTACTTTATATAGTTTTTTTCTTCATTTACAACAACATACCTAGAAAGTAGCATAATTTATTTTTAAGAAATTGATGTTCTTCTGCAGAATAATAACCATTCTCATTTTGACCTATTGAACTAGCTTTATGTTTACAAAAAATAATTAAATGTTGATCAGAATGCGCCATCTTCTGAGGTTTTTTAATCACCAGCCTTACCAATCCAGGCCATTTCTTTGCCAACTGTACATAAATATACTTAACTAATGAGTTATGAACCTTCTCATTCTGTGCTAAACTTTCCTCAGAATTACTCCAAATACCTTCTCATCTTTTCATTTTCGCATCTTTTTTTGTTCTATCTCAATATTTTGTTTTTTATTTTTTTGGGGTTGCCCAAGGAAACTATATGGCATTTTAAAAAATTCAAATTAATAATAAAAACTATATCAATATCTCACCAAGTTTATGGAGGTATGCCCACTTTTCTTACATCAATTAGAAATCTTCTGTTTTAATTGTAATTTTTATTAGGAAAATTTTCTTTCTTGCTAAGTGCTCCACAAAATTTCATGTCATGTTTAACAGCATTGAAGCATAGGAAGTAAAAAATGGAATGAACAAAAGATATCAAATTTAACCCTGCTTATTTATATATGAGTCAACAGAGGCCCAGAGAAATGAAGAACTATGCATAAAATCAAACAGCTAATTAGTATTAGACTGGTATGCTATATATATATATAAATATATATATATATTTAAAAACTATTTCTTATATTGTTAGTCTTTAAAATCATTTGTATATACATAGGCATAGATGCATATAAGCATTTCATTAACTTTGCCAATCAAAAATGACTATTGTCTCTATATGATATTGTCCTAGATGTATCCTCGTACAGAAAGAGGCAATTAATGAAAAAGCTGTTAAAATTTAAATGAAATCTGGAGGTTAGTTAATACTTATGTATCAAGGTTCATTTCTTAGTTTTGGCAACTGTATTATGATAATGTAAGATGTTAACATTCAGGAAAACTGGGTTAAAATATACAGGAACCCTGCAATTTTTACAATTTCTCTGGAAAGCTAAAATCATTTCAAAATAAAAATCATATTAAAATAGTCACATGATAATTCAGGATTATAAATAAGGCCATTTATTTTAGATATCTAAAAAAAAGAAAGAAAAAGATGAGAATTTTCTTTATGCACAAACTGCCCTTTCATTGTAAGCTGCAATTCTGTTATGTGCCTTATAGATAGCATAAATTAGGTTCCTCAGGAAAAAGAATCAGAACAGAGATTTGAATTGCCTTGAATTGCCTTGCCTGGAGTATACTGGAAGGAGGAGGATTACTGGGGAGAGCTCTTGAGAATAACATATATTAGGTAGAACAGGAAATAGAATTTGCCAAGAGAAGAGTTAAAATGTAGTGAAGGTGTAACAGAGGCCCCAACACATCTGATGGATACAGTAGTTCAAAGATGTTCCAAACAGAGGCAAAAAGAGGCAAGAGTTTTGTACCCACCATGCCCACAAGTCTTCATAAGTGGGCTATCCCAGGAAAGAGGCAGACTTTGAGCAGGCAGCTCTCTTCAGCCTAGGGCAAATTCTGGGGAGAGACTCAACTGTGAGCTCTCAGCAGTAACTCCCTTGCAGCTGGAGTGAGCTCCTTGGTTTTAAAGAAGGAATTTATGTGTTGTGTGCCACAGCATTCACCAAAGTGAAGCTAACTTTTGAGCACAATGATTGGTCATAGGATGAATTTAAAATTAGACAAGTGTGGCAATTTTACTAGGCACAGGTTGTCGAAGTTACATGAATTTTACTGAAAATTTTCTTGTTCCAAGAAAGTTTTTCTCTTGAATTTTTCTTTGTGTTTGTACCTGTAATTATCTATATATTTAATAAAATCTATTAAAATATGTTAATTATTTTGGTTGAAAAAGAAAAAAGATTTTTTTAAGTGTACTCTGGATAATTTAAAGGATGTGATTGTACATGTGGGAAATATACACAAGACGTCTACTGAGTTTGCTTATCAGAATGTATAATAAATCTGTGCACCACCCCTACCTTCCACATTTATCTAGGTGAAATTCATCTTCATTTTCATTAAGCATGGCTAAGTTATGTTGTAATAACAAATCAACACCAAATCTCAGTGCCTTAACACATCCAACCTTCCATGACTAACAAGGGCTAGCAAGGGTGCACAGAAGGCTCTGTTATCTTGCAGTCCTGGTTTGGGCCAGACAGACTGTAAAACCACTGCATGAGAGGCAGAGAGAAATAGAGGCAGCACATCTTCCAAACCAGAAGTTACTCTTCTGCTCATAGTCTTGTGCCTAAAACATGTCACATAGTTCCCATCTAACTGCAAGAGAAGCTAGGAAATGTAAAGGAATACACAGAGAACCAACAGACTCTGCCAATACTGGCTAGTGAACCTTCTGGAATATTCTCATACATAGCTCCAAAACAGCAAAGAAAAGATACCATTTATATGTCAGTCTTCTGTATTTCAATACTGTCTAGAGTCTTAGCCATCACAGAAGCTTCTCTGAGCAGAAGAATAAGGTCAATCTTTGTGCCATATATATTTCTATATTAGCTATATTGGTTGGTGAAACAACAACTTGAACATTCAGACTGTTAACATTTTTAAGGACACACATAAAAATGCCTCGGTGAGTTACATAATTATGGGAAGACAGAAATTTCATTTTTAAAATCTTTTGAATCTATTATGGAAATTAGCTTTACAAGTATAAAATCCTAGACTTAAAATATCTAGGCAGGGATATTTTATGTGCTAGTTGCTTTATAAAGATCCACTATGTATTAGGGCAAATAGGACACACAAAAATCATCAGCAAATATCCAAACAGAACATTAGTAAGCAGCATTAGAGGGTGAGACTTTTGTACGAAGGCATGTATTTTTTTTTTGCCATATGGTACTGATTTTTCAGTTAAAATGTTTTCCTTTCTGAGAAGAAAATGCCTTTCTGTTAATGGTAGAGTAAACCTGCTTTTTGTTTTTGTTTTTAATTAGAATTAACATTTGTCATGAATACTGGTCATGGGAACATGAGTCTTCTTATTACAGATATGTAAAGTTATAATTAAAATTCTGGGCCATAAAATCAGACCACCTGAATGAAGTTACTGGCTCTGTCACTTACTGTTCCTGGTAAATCAATTAACATCTCTGTGCCTGAGTTTCTTCATCTATAATACAGACACAATACTTTTATCTAACTAACAAAGTCACTGTGAGAACAAATTAGTATTTGTAAAATGTTTATTTCAATGCCTGGCACATAGTAAACTCTGGGTTTGTTGTTGTTATAGCTACTGTTCAACCACTTCTAAAAAACAACAAATTAGTTTTATGGCAAAGGAAACCCTTATAATGAATAATTTTAGTCCAATAGAAGATTTATTTTAAAAATGGCACCAATATACATTTTTGAATGCTAACATAAGTTTTATGAACATTACTCATTTTTTTTTTCTTGAACTTTAACTTTCCCAATCAGAAAATAATTTTAATGGGAAAATATGTCAGCATGTTTTGTTTATTAGCTAATACATTTTCTCATGTGATACCAGCTCACAGCAAAAGTTAAGGAATAAAAAAAGGAAAGATGTTTCTTCTTTCCACCTACTGAATTCTGCATGAACCTCTCCCACTCCCGTACACACACCAACACGCCCACTGTTCCACAGCAATATACTGCTTGGCATTCTGGAAGGGAACAGAAAGAGAAAGCATCATGGGAAGAAAGGGTTAGAAAATATAACTGAAAGATGTGGAAATTTTTGTGCTCAGAGGTTCTTGGCAGTCAATGAGAAATAGGTGATTGGAATGGAAACTATAAGAGGGTAACTCTAATTTCTTTTCATTCTTCTTTATGTCCTGCAGTATTCTCCTCTAGCAGTGGAAGAAGGAGATATGATCAAAGCATTTATAGCTTTAGGGTCTTTCAGATGTGCTTCCCTTTACCTGATATCCATAAATAGGTTTTTTTGATTCTAAAAATATATATGCTAGAAAAACTCCACTTCTGATTGCCCACATCTTAGCACCTAAAGTTGTAAGCACCCCAGAACACATATGTTATTGGCTGAACTGTACCCCTTTCAAGTTCATATGTGGAAGTCCTAACCCCCAGTATTTAAGATGTGACTGTATTTGGACATAAAGTTTTTAAAGGGGGTGATGAAGCAAAATTGAGGCCATTAGGGTGAGACTCAATACAATCTGATTGGTATCCTTGTAAGAAGAAGAAATTTCGACTGACAGAGAGGGATACAGGGATGTAAGTGCACAAGAAAAGGACTGTGTGAGGATACAGCCAGGAGGCAGCAATCTATAAGCCAAAGAGAGAGCCCTCAGAGGAAACCAAACCTTGATCTTGAACTTCTACCTCCAGAATTGTGGAAAAATAAATTTTTGTTGTTTAAGGCATCCAGTCTGTGGTATTTTATTATGGCAGTGCTAGAAAACTAATACAACATATCATTTGATTCAGTAAAATCAAATTATTGTCTTCTCGCAATATGCATTCATATTATTCTTTATTATGTACACCAGTCTCTCCTTCAAAATGTAGCTTAACACCTATTTTCTCCAGGGACTGTCTCCTACTTATTCCATTCCAGTTGATTACTCTCATAACATCTGAGTCAAGAAAGCCGTGTGTTTGTAAATCTGTGTTACTTTAGAAGTCCTATCATTTGTTGGGGTTGTTGCCGGGCTGTGTATTACTAGCTATTGATCAGGCTTCCTAAAGTCTGGAAATATTCTTCTCCCTTATTGTATGATTCTTCTCTTTCTGTTTCAATGGTTATAGAAGGCAAAATTCACTCTCTACCAGACACTCTTATAACACATTATATGCCTTGTCTCATTTAACATTAGTCTTTGTGTTAAAGAAAATAAACTGTATGATACATATACACTTTATTGGTCTACTTCAGAGAAAACATTCTCACTTTGAAACTTCGGGGTGGTGATAAACAATTACAGTTATGTTATTTAAACTCTATCACACATTTATCTATACTAATTTTTAGTTTTGGAAGAAGTGATATGGAAATTGTATTCAAATTATCATTCTTTGCTCCCTCTCTTGTACTCCCTAGAGCTAAGTTTATTAATATCAAAGATTTCTATTCATCCTATGTAAATTTACTAAAGTCTGTTAAATCTCCTGATTACTGACATTTTAGAGTTTTATACACTTTTTGTCTCTCTTTTGACAAATCAAACACATATCTTCAGGGACTCTTATTACAGAGCTAAGTACATTGTCTGACAAAAGCTGAAGAATTTTAATAGATAAATGACAAATTTTAACAAAGAGTTTTAGTGAGTTAATCTCTGAAATCGTTTACTGTATATATGGAAAACTGGCAGCAGTAATTTGATGAAGTGTAGGTTTTCTATACATAATAAAAGATAAAAGTATTGGTAGATATATTTGATAAGATCCATCTGTTTGATGGATAATCATAAAAATAACAAATATGGTTTATTTCTTTTTTTAAAGAAAAGTTGTGTTCCATTTCTCTGGTCTAAAAAGAAATGTCACCAGTTATCAGTATCTATAATTTCCATCATTTAGATTGCTGCCTAAGTAGCATTTAGGATGAATCCAGAAGGTCAAGTTCAGATGAGAAACGCAAGCACTTCTGCTGAAAAATGTAGGACACCTTGGACTTCAAAAATAAAAAAAAAAAAAACTTTATAATTTCAATATATACCTATGAGTAGTTACATTTTTCTTTGGATACTTAGTTTACATTGTGGTATGTGCGTGGGAGTGCATGTGAAGGAGTGTGTTTGATCAGATTACTGCATGATCTGTTCTCTGCAGGTGCTGGAAAAGGTCAAACAGAGAAAATCATCATCATAAAGTGAAGTAATTTTCTTCTTTATGAGCTCCTGATGTAAACAGACTGATGAGCACAACACAATCCTTACTCACCCACATGACATCATACACAATCACAGCTAAATGTTTCTATCTGTCAAAGCCTGAAGAGTGACTACCAGATTGTTGCCTGATTGGTATGTAACCCCAAATGGTATTTCCTTGGTATCATGTTGGTAGGGTGTATTTTGTAAGATTTCTAGGCCCTGTGGGGGCAAGTCAAAGACAGCGAGCACTGAGCCAAGGTTAGAGTTTGCCAGTTCAGAAAATGAGCAGGCTGTGTTGGTAATGGAGCATGAACATTATTGAACATTTATTGACTGAAGAACAAGAAAATTAAAAAATAAATTTGAAACAGACATTTCTTATTTTAAAATCAGAAAATACATATCACATTCCTTGGAAAGCAAAGGTTTGTAAGCATGTGGCACTTAATCTTTGTTCATAATTTATGCCCATGTTCAAGACATTTTTAAAATCCATTTTCTTACAGACGCTAATTTTGCTGCCAGGCTCCATTTACTGCCAGTTAAGCAGCAGCTTTTAGTATATGGAGGCCTCACTGAAGATTCACCTTCTGAGTTTTCCTACCCAAGACATTTAAGTCAGAATCTGGACCCAATCTGCCACATCAGAGCTAGCAGCAAGTGAAGAGGACTTGAAGATCCTGCTGGTATAAACACGCTCCATGAGGGAGCAGCCAAATAGTTTGGAAGTTTGAATTTTTTTCTTTTTGGAAAAAAAAAACAAAAAACAACCATAGTTTAACAACGTTCCAGATTATCTTGAAGAGGAGCTTTGTATATGATATGGGGCAGATATATAATTCCTTTTAATTAACAATGAAAGTATAAAATGATACAATATATAAAATGTATTAAAAGTCCAATTGAAAGAGAATGCGAGATAAAGTTTCTGATAGTTTAGGATAATACTGTCTTCTAATTATACCTTAATTTTATGTAATTACTTACTACACACAAGAGCTATGAGCAGTAGAATAGACTCCTGTTTTTAAGACATTAAGGAAAAATAACATGAAAATGTCAGCAATTGCGTTATATAGTCCACTTCAAGCATATGCCAAATTTTTGTTTTGCTGTTGAGTATCACTATTTAACTAAACAATAAAATATAGCCAAGCAAACAAAAAGTGCTATGACACACATCATACATGAGTATGACTGGATTAAAGCATTATACAGATTATTTGCTTTTAAAAACAAAGCAAACTAGTATACATTTTTCTTGTGTATTCAGTCAAATAAGAGGTTATGGAACATATATGAAGGTATTTTGCATTATCATATTGTAATCTAAGGTTATATTAATTTGTTGGGTATCTTTCTTAAAAATCTTAATGGTTACTTTCTCATTTCATAGATTTTTTTCACCATTGCAAGCTGCACCAATTTCCCCGAGTCAAAGAGTGGTTTTCAGTGGTCTGAACTTTTGATTGATCTGAGCCATGTTTAGCTTTAATCTATCTCTGCACATGACTAGGGAAAGAGATGTTCTATCAGATTCAGTCCTTGTAGCTTCGAGTCTTTCTCTATATGCATCTACAGTGAGAAAAGTTTTCAAATTCAAGTAGGGTCAGGATTTAACCCTTATTTGGATATTATTGTGACTGTAGAGGGAGGACTGACAATTTCCACAAAGGAGGGAGGCAAGACCCAGAGGAAAACACAGAGGATTTAGGTGAGGTTTGACTCTTGATTTGAGCAAATACAGATTTAATGGCCTGGAAATGGATTTCAACTTATTCTGGTATGAAATTCAGTGCTGAGTCAAAGAGAGCCAGAGCTGACAGCTCCAAGCAAGAATGGGGTAGGAGCAGGGCAGAAAGGAAGTTGATGCTAAGTGGAGAACAGCAGGAGTTTGATGCGAGGCTGGAAGAGATAGACAGAGTGTGTTATGAGTTGGGGGAAGAGCAGATGGGGTGTGACTGCCAGCCTACCAGCTAATTAGAAAATACTGATTTATTAAACCTGAACTCTAAGAGAAAACCCTTTAATATATACAGCTCTGACAAAAGAACAATTGCAGAATGTTTTTCATATGAGTACATTCTGAATTATTTCAAAATACTACTTTTATTTATGAACTATATGCAGTTATCCCTTGAAATGATGAGAAAGGTCATTTCTTCTTAGCAAGGAAAATCCTTTCAGAATATTTTCAAAATAAATTACCAACTAGAATTTGTAATGAGGCACGATATCTCAAAATTTTACACAAAGAGTAAAACAAATACAGTTCAGAATTGTATTCTGCTTATTGCTGGCCTGATAGTAAGTCTTAATTCATTTGTAAATAATAGTCTATAGTCAGGGATAAACCATTATTTTGGGGGAAGCAGGTCCACTACATCACTTTTATGCCTTTTCTTCATAACAAATCAGAGCATAACCCATTGCACAACAAAGCACAACTTGATTTTCAATCAGGCTGTCTCCCAGCAGCATAATTCTATCTGCTTTATAAGAATAATGGTTTAATGTTGACATACCTGAGGCCACATGAACTGTGGGCAAATATTTGTGTAAAGCATTGCTTGGCCATTCTGCTTTCACTCTGTTGAAAGGTAGACCTCATCCAACAGATCACTGTAGCCTGACCTACTCTTTGGTATTATTAGTAACAGTAGTCATAGTCCTGGTACTATTGGCTTGGACGACCAAAGTTGTTAAGTTGTTTAATACTTAGTCTATGGAAGCAATAACCTAAATAGGAGGATTTCATTCTGTTATTTCCATGGTGAGTGATTCTGTTATTTCCATACTGCCTTGGATGTCTATGGTACCAAGATAGAAGTATCTTCTAGATAGATATGTTTAGAATGTTTAATTGTTGTAGACAATTGTCCATGTTGGATTAGAAATAAGAAGCTTCTTATAAACTCCCCTTAAGCTATTTAGATTATATTTTAAAGTTTTTTGCAATGCTACTAATTATTAAACTTTTCCACAGATATAGCTAAAGGCAGTAGTTTTCTGAGAATAATTTATTAATAAAATATTGAGCCTTAGGAAATAAAAATATTTTCCTTTAATGGCAAAAAATCTATACAGCCTAAGCATAATCTAGCAGGTAATGATGTTACCTGAGTTGTGAAATTGGAGAGATTAGTCCTGGGAGAAATCACAAATGTTGGATAGCTTTTTCTCTCATTTACAATTGCGATGGAAAGGAATGAAATGAACTTGAAATTTAGGGTTTGACAAAATGATGTAAGAGTTCAAATTCACAATAAAAATATGAAAATTGGTTAGGTAAAAGAAATCTCAAATTATTAGGATCATCATGCATTTTTATGCATTTTATTAATAAGAAAACAGGCCTCAATGAAATGTCTTGCTTTTATCATCTCTTCACTTATTTCCCCCTCAACCTCTCCAATCAGACTTTGTCCCTACTATTCCACTGAAACCTTGTCAAGGACATTATTGAACTACCATTTGCCAAATCCAATAGTCTTCTTCATACTTGATCTCTCCACAGAATATGATAGAGTACTACCTCATTGTGGACATATGGTTTTAACTTAGCTTGTGACAACTACACTGCTTGTTTTCCTATTTCTCTGATTGCACTTCATTTCCTGAGTGGGCTCCTCTTCTTTATGCTAGTGTTAGCTCCGTTTTATTTTCTATTACAGCCAGTCCCTGTGTAATATCTTCTAGTCCCATAACCTTAAATTTATCATCTAAATGCTGATGACATCTAAAGCTTTTCCACCAATACAGACTTCTCCCCTGAGCTCTACATTTTTATATTCAACTACCTACTCAATATTCCTTTTCTGTTGTCTAATGCACATCAAGAAAACTCAACATGTTTAAATTGGAATTATTTTTTCTTCCCTTCTTTTTCCTTTCCACCTGTTCCTTTCCAGTTTTCCACACCTCAGCAAATGATGTCACTATTCAGCCATTTATTTGCTCAGATTAGAGTCCTTGGTTTAAAATCTAAAACCAGTTCATAACTATCCTCTACAGAGAAGTCTCTAATGGTTTTCCATCACATTCAGCACAGAAGTCAAAGTCATACCACAGCTTGTGAAACCCAGTATGATCTAGCACTTGCTTAATTTCTACCATGTCTTCCTTTCGTTCTCTGGCTAGCAACAGTAAACTTCTTGCTTTAATGCCAGAAAATAACCTTATTTCTACTTCAAGCTCATTGTATTTGCCATTGTCTTTCTGAAAAATTCTTCCTAAGATCTTCAAAAGGTTCACCATCTAACTACTTTTACATTTCTCTTCAGATTTCACTTCCTCAGGTTGGCCTTTACTTATCACCCAATAGGAATGAGTGCCCACCTCCCCAACATATATCAATATATGCCCTCTTATGCTCCTTTATATTGCTTTCTAATCTAATTACTTCTTGAAATATATTGTGCATTTATTTGTTTACTTATTTATTGTACATCACCTGAGTAAAAGTTCAGCTTCATGAAGGCAAGGTCTTTATCTCATTCAAGATTGTATCTGCAATGCTAGGAATACATCTTGAATACAGGTTATTCTCAATAAACATTTGTAGGATGAATACATGAATGGATGAATAAATGAATAGAGGTATATTATTTTAATGTTCTACTTGACTCAGTTTTGTAATTAGGTGTGGAGGCATAGGTGTTTCTCGGAGAGGATGAGATTTTTGTTGACATTGCAATTATCACTCTTTAGGATATAGCTAATCACTTTTGTCACTATTTTTTCATCACTTCTTACACACCCTCTCTCATACATATAACTAGTATAATCTCTGGATTTCTGGGCAAGTTTGGTAACAATATTTCTTTACTATTAAATGCATGGGAGAGAAGAATAAATTGCCCCGTCTAGTTGTGAGTGGTAATGGCATTTCAGACAGGACAGAAAGATTTAGCTCAGAACTCTCTGGTCCCAGTCCTAGATGACAGATTCTTTTGGCCCACCTACAAAGGGTTTCTCAACTTCTCTTTGCTTGGTCAAAACAAGTAGCGCTTCTCAGTTTTCTGTGAGTTAAGCCTCCCTCTTTCCTTTCCAAAGTTTCTGTGTTTTTTCCCCCACTGCCGTTGCTGCACATTTCTTTTAAAACTCATGACAGAAAATTGAATTCCCAAACAAAATCCCATACCATATGTAAAAGAGCATGTCCCTCTCTCAACCGGAGGTGTATTTTGAAATAAGAAAGTAACAGCTCAGCAGTCATTTGCCATAGCTTGCTGAGTAAGCTGGGCTCAGGTTAAAAGGGGGTTATAGGCTGCCAGCCAAAACACTGATGGCATTGCTGAATTCAGAGATTCAGAAACTCTATATGTCCCAAAGATTATGTGTGGTTGCCATTAATTACACTCTCTTATGCTCTATTATTGAAAGTATCTCAATCCGGTTCCCTCATGTGGATCAGAATGGATAGGAATTTTAATAGAGAACTCTTTAACTTACATTTTAAAAATATATTCAATATTAATAATAAGAACATTGAAGAGTACTGCCATCACAGGGAAACTGAATCAATCAGAGATAGACATAATCACACGTTTCCCATGAAGTCTATCATCAGATTGGATGTAAGATGATTAACATAGCTCATGTAAGTCAAAACCAATCCAATAGTAACTCTTGAAGATATTAAAGATATTGTTACTTGGAGAAATAATAGAAAAGAAATTAAAGGGAAATAGCTGTAAAAATATATATTGTAAATGTGAAAAAGTTAGCAAATATAATCAATAGTAGGAGCTTAAATTGTTACTATTTTTTACTTCATTAATTTTTATATGAGATATTGCCATAGGTTTGGAGGTCTCCATGATCCCAGGGGTACATTGACATGAGTCTATGTTACCATTGAATGATGCCATTCATTGTTATGTGTGATGCTGTGTATAGTAAGGGTCTTTGCTTTTGAAAGCATACTAATTATTTCTTATAAAACTTTTGATGACAAGCATTCTTCAGGGATTTTTTTGTGCCAATAATATACCAAAGTGGTAAACTTTGATGGGTTTGAAAGTGAAATTATATTTTGTAGAAGCTTTTTAGCTGTTTCCAATTTGTATCATGGAGACATTTCAATCAGTCTTCACATTTTAAAAAACTCACATATTAAGAAAATATTTTGCCTTCATATATACCACATCATATAATGTGGTATTTTCTATTTGAAATAATATTTAAAGGATAGTTAAGAGGAAAATTATTATGGTGAATCAACACTTTTGTGATTTCTATCGAAGATATTTAAAAAGATCAATTTGTTATCATTATAATGAAGTAGGGTTTTTTTTTCCATAAGGTTACATCTGTTTATGCAATTTTATTATCTGTTGAATAGTATGATAGGAAGTTTCTTTATTGCAGCTTAGCTAAAGAAGCACCAAGCCTGTGATGGAGCTGTCAATCAGCATTTAGTCATACAGTATCTATTTCTATCCCTGTTCTTCTTAGCACAGAAGGGCTATTATAGTCTACATTACGGCATAGTTTCTTTGGATATAGATATCCTTGAGGGGCAGGATTTATTTTGAAAGAAGATACTCAACATAACATGACACATCATTTAGACATTTTTTTAAAAGAACACATCCAGGTATTTCAAAGAAAAATATAGCAAAAGTTAATTTTAAACATTCAATTTAACATTTTGTGGATTCATTTCTTGTTTTTATTTTCTTTCTTTAATAGCACTGAAAAAGACCAAATGAGGTCATGTGACTATTTAGTAATTAAAAGTGTTTATTTAAAAACATCTCTGTACAAACCTTCTTGCATTATCACCTATGAAAGGCTAACTGCTTAAAATATTATGCATATCAAAATTAGCAAGAGAAAAACCATTCAAGGCCAAAGAGAAAGGAAAATTGTGCTGAAGTGCATTTATAAACACCTGAAAAGTGAAACTTTCCCAGATGTCAATAATATATATTTCCAAGTACACCAGTATATATGGAATATGACTAAAAATTAACGAGACTGATTACAAACCACAAACATGAAAATCAGTCATGCAGCTGTATATCACATTGGATGTGCTTCCAGATGTTATGATAAAAATGGATACAACCTTTTAAAGCATGAGCTTTGGATATGCTATGCATGTGGCACTCATTAGCTAAGCAAATGGATGTTAATCTTTATGACAGTCAATTGCTGTGCTGCATTTCTACTGAGAGCTTATCAGCTGGTCTGACCCGATCATCAAGAGCATCATGACTTAATTTACAGGAGGATTATTCTTCCTTCCCCTGCAATTCCATGGGTTTAAAATATACAAAAAAGTTTTTAAAATGAGATAGCTGAAGCATTTAAACTTCCTTATTTCCCATAGCTTTGCAATATGTAGGTAATGGCATAAAAAGATTTAGATTCACAGATCTGGAATTCAGCATCACTGAGCATCTAATTTCCCATGTTCAGGGCTGAGAAATTAACCTCATTTCTCCAACTGATTTGTTTTCCTTTGAATAGTTAAAGATGTTCATATAAGAAAAGATTTAGTCTTTTAAAAGAATAGGCATTTTCAACCCATAGTACATAAATGGTGTCTTTAGTAAATAAATAGACGAGAAATGTGACGTCCTACATCTGGAAGAATCAGAAGCAATTCTAGTGCCCTAACAAACATTGCCTTTCTTAGAAAAGTTATCATGTTACTATATTTGTCTACATACTCATGGTATTACCGTCAGGAAACTTGTTGCTTTGGTCTACCTTGAGTTAATTATGAAAGGCATGAGAGAATACCAGATCTACCTCCATGAAATGGAGAGCTTGACATGCTAGACGTAATGTAGGAAGAGGCAATTCTAGCTTCTCACGTAACTCTGCCGGCACACATATAACTATTAGACAGCAACTTCTGTTTCTTAGGCAATTTAAGCTGGAGACAACAATTGTATCAATATTTTCTCTTTGCTATATGCTTCATTGTCCATCGGGGTGGCAGATACCAATAGACCACATTCTTATTCTAATAATAACCATGAGATAGAAACTGAAGTTTGTCTTTTCAGAAAGATACTGAACCTTCTCTATGTTCGATAAAAGCCTGGAGTATTGTGAGCAGTTAGATAATGGACTCATGAAAGTAAATGTATCTATCACTTTCTCCCAGTGTTTCAGGGGATTGGGGAAGAGGTTTAACTCATTCAATTCAGTATGGAACTATTTATTTATCTACTAAAATTTTTACTATGATTCCTTAGTAACCTGATAAAGACCTTTTTCAAAATGTCTGACACCTTCATGAACATGAAAGTCATGAGTAACATCTAGATCATTACATATTAATTTTAAAATCCTAAATTTCAAAAGAAGTAAGGTATTGCTCTTTTAATTAATCCATAAAGAACAATCAATTCGAAATTGTTAAGCATTTATAAAATACTTAAGGATTCAATGGATCATGATTGTCACCATGGAAAGATAAAAGATGAATGAAGCAGGTCATTCTCTCCTAAACAGCTGTTAAATATTGAATGGACTTTGAGGCATGGTATAGTGAGGACTTCCAAGGGCAAAGGCAGGAAGATTAGTCCTGTGGACAGAGAGATGACAGGAGCAGTTTTGGCAACTCCAGCACGTTTGCAGAGGTGTATTCCAGCAAATATATAATTAAATAGTACTTTTTTTTTTTCTGAGGCAGAGTCTTGCTCTGTCACTCTATTTGGAGACAGCAGTACATCTTGGCTCACTGCAATCTCCACCTCCCAGGTTCAAGAAATTCTCTTGCTTAGCCTCCCAAGTATCTGGGACTACAGGTATGTACCACCAGCCCAGCTATTTATTGTATTTTTAGTAGAGACAGGGTTTCATCTTATTGGCCAGGCTGATCTCAAACTCCTGACCTCGTAATCCATCCTGCTCTGCCTCCCAAAGTGCTAGGATTACAGCCATCGTGCCCAGCCAAATAATACATTCTTAAATACATTACTTCTTAGAACCTTTTCTTTGATAGTATTTGTTATGCTTCTTCCCAAATAGGCTCTAATATGTATCAGTAATCAAAACTTTTCTGAACCTTGAATGGCTTTATTTAAGGAATATCTATCTTCTGTATTAGTCTTTTATTAAGATCTCAAGGAAAATACTGCAAACTTCCATCCATTTAGACAATCAGCCATATTTTTGAGCATTTATCAGGAGTACATACTTTACCACATGATATGAAAAATACAACTAGTTGTAAAACAGGGCCTATACTCAATGATACTATGGTTAATTTCATGAGAGGAATCAAAACATACATATATGTATGTATATATATGTATATACATATGTATGTGTATATATATAAACACACATAATATATGTGAAATACAAGACTATCATTATGCATCTGGAACTTAGGGAATTTCCAGCTTCCACTTTTAGGCACACTGGAGGTCCAAAACAAAGGGGGAAAAAAAGAATTTCTTCATGGGAAAAATATTGTGAAAAAAACCCAATTTTTTTACGTCATAAGAGGGATTTTGGACCTTGTTAATTGTTTATTATTATTTGGCCAAGAAGTCTATGTTATTATACTTCTTTATTTATGTTAGTACATGTAAACAAAATTTTCATATAGGGAGAACGATCCAAGATGGCTGATCGCTAACATCTCGGGATTGCAGCTCCCAGTGAAAGTGCAGAGCACGAGAAGACGCCACACTTTCAGACAAATTTTTGTCACTCACGGAGCAGAAGACTCCCAGTGGAGGAGCCCCACGGGTCCCCAGCGCGACTCTTGTGGCCGGCACAGTGGTTTTGCCAGCACCTCAGTGCAGCAGCTCTTGGTGCAGAGTAAACGGGACTGGTTCCCCTTCTGACTGACGTTTGGTGCTCCAGGAAGGCAGTCACCTATTGCGGACTCAAGAAGGAAGCCAGACTGGAGATTCCTGGGCAGAAAAGCACCATCAGTCTTAACGCTGCTGTTTTGGCTGGTGCAGTGGGTTGCTCATATTTCGGCCCTGGGAATTAACAACTTGGACGTCCACTCAGAGACCTAATTTGAAAGTTGGTAATTACAAAGATGAAAGGTGGATAAATTTACAATGATGGGAAGAAATCAGTGTAAAAAGGCTGAGAATACTCAAAATCAGAATGCCTCTCCCTCTAAAGAGGATCACAGTTCCTCATCAACAAGGGAACAAGGCTCGATGGAGAATGAGCGCATCCCATTAACAGAATCAGGCTTCAGAAGATGGATAATAAGAAACTTCTGTGAGTTAAAAGAACATGTTGTAGCCCAATGTAAAGAAACTAAGAACTTTGAAAAAAGGTTTGATGAAATCCTAATGAGAATAGACAAATTAGATAGAAATATAAGTGAATTAATGGAACTGAAGAATACAATATGGGAACTCTGAGAAGTATGCACAGGTTTAAACACTCGAATTGATCAAGCAGAAGAAAGGATATTAGAGGTCGAAGACCAACTTAATGAAATAAAATGAGAAGACAAGATTAGAGAAAAAAGGATATAAAGGAATGAGCAAAATCTCCAAGAAATGTGGGACTATGTGAAAAGACCCAATTTACGTTTGATAGGTGTACCTGAATGTGATGGAGAGAATGAATCCAAGTTGGAAAATATTCTTCAGGACATTATTCAGGAAAATTTTCCTAACCTAGCAAAGCAGGACAATATTCAAACCCAGGTAATACAGAGAACACCACAAAGATATTCCTCAAGAAGAGCAACCCCAAGGCACATAATCGTTAGATTCACAAGGGTTGAAAGGAAGGAGAAAAATACTAAGGGCAGCCAGAGAGAAAGGTCAGGTTACCCACAAGGGGAAGTCTATCAGACTTACAGCAGATCTCTCATCAGAAACCCTACAAGCCAGAAGAGAGTGGGGGCCAATATTCAACATCCTTAAAGAACAGAACTTTCAGCCCAGAATTTCATATCCAGCCAAACTAAGCTTCACAACTGAAGGAAAAATAATATCTTTTATGAACAAGCAAGTACTCAGAGATTTTATTACCACCAGACCTGCTTTACAAGAGCTTCTGAAAGAAGCATTACACATAGAAAGAAACAACCAGTATTAGCCTTTCTAAAAATATACCAAAAAGTAAAGAGCATCAACATAAAGAAGAATTTACATCAATGAATGGATAAAACAGCCAGTTAACATCAAATGGCAGTAATCCTAAATTTAAATCGACTAAATCCCCCAATCAAAAGATACAGCCAAAACCCAACTGTATGCTACATCCAGACCCATTTCACATGCAAGGATACACAAAGACTCAAAACAAAGGGATGGAGAAAGATTTACCAACCAAATGAAGGGCAAAAATAAATAAATAAATAAATAAAAAGCAGGAGTTGCAATTCTCGCATCTGATAAAATAGATATTAAAGTAACAAAGATATAGTGGTAAAAGGATCAATGAAACAATAAGAGCTAACGATCCTAACACCCAGATACATAGAGACTTAGACTCAATGAGACAGAAAATTAATGAGGATATCCAGGACTCAAACTCAGATCCAGAACATACAAACTTAATAAATATTTATAGAGCTCTCCACTTTAAATACACAAAATATGCATTCTTGTCAATACCACATCACACCTACTCATAGGTTTAAATGAAATAATGATTGGCCATTATTAATACCCATTTTTTAGAATAAAGCAACATTTCCGTTCTCTCTCCTACTTTTTCTTCCTCTTTCTTCCTCTCCTTCACTCCTTTTTTCTTTCCTTCTCTCAAAAAATGTTTTTTATATTAAATATTCAATAATATATGATATAGAATATAATAATATGGTATAAAATCTTTGCCATTAGGCAATTTTATTAAAAAAATATTCTATTGCTAGCAATACCAGTCGTCTTAAAGTCTATTTTGGTTGATATAAATAAAAATAACACCAGCTATAATTTTGCTCATTGTTTAGTGTTATATCTTTTCACTCCCTTTCATTTTAAATGTATCTGCAACCTTATATTTAATATGTGTATTTATAAGCAGCATGCAGTTATGTTTTTAAATTATTGTATTTTGATTCAAATATTTAGTTCAATTAAAATTAAATATAATTCATTATACTTAAATTCAATATAATTAATAATATATTTGAGTTTAATCTGAGTATTTGTTTTCTGTTTGTACCAACTGTTCTTCTGTGTTCCATCTCCATTTCTCTTTCTTGCCTTCCTTTGGATAATTTGAGTAGATCTTATTATGCAACTTCTCCAGTGCTACTATCTTATATGCATTTTTACAACTATCTTAATCTTTAGAGATTATATCTATCCTTGACTTATTAAAGACTAATGAACATGAATACTTTTATTTTCCAGACAATGCAAGGACTTAGAATACATAAAACATTTTAGTGCTATTTATACATTTTTATTTTGCTTTTGCTAATATAAAATTCTTCATATATTTTAGCCTTTACAACATTTTTCTTTTAAGTTGCATAACATAGAAGCGTTTCTTTTAAAGTTACATCACTGTAGAAATATAAATATTGAAAATGTTTTCCTGGGAGGGAATCACTATAAACAATTTGGTTCTAGAGTTTTTGTTCCACATTTTTAATATGATTTAAAAGAGTGTTTAGCACTTTGTCATCTTGCATTCCTGGACAATACAATTGTTCCCATCTACCCTATTTTTATTGAGCTTGTGTAGGATGTCTTCTAGTTGGATGTGAAATAGATGGAAAAGAAAAGTTATTACTGTCTCCCTGCTCACCTTCACCCTAAGCTGTTCATTCTGGTCTTATCATTTCTGCCTCCATTTCTTCAACAAACTTCAATTTTGTCCAGAAGCCCCTTCTAGTTTTATGTATCCTTGTATATATGTATGTATGCATATTCGTGTGTATGTATGTATATTTATATCACTCTGTCTAGCTAGCCATCCACAATCTCTATATGTCTTTTGTATATGAGCACTCATTTTCTGTTAACTATACACACAAAAGTAGAATTTCTGGATGATAGACTAGATGTATGTATAATCTTAGCAGACAATGCTAAACAGATTTCAAAAGCACTTGTAACAACTTATATTGCCCCAAGCGATGTAAAAACTTACAATTGATTGATTCTTCATGTTATTTAGCATTGCTCATCCTTTTAACTCTAACTATTCTTGTTGGTATATTATTGAATAGCATTGTGATTTTAGTTTGTATTTCCCTGTGCATTAATGATGTTGAATATGTTTTTACACGTTTATTGTCCATTTGAATATTGTGTGTGTGTGTGTGTGTGTGTGTGTGTGCATGTGAAGTGCCTGGTAAATTTTTCTGGCCTATATTTAAATTGGGTTGTCATCTTATTTTGATTCAAGTGCTAAATTTGTTGTGGATTTGAGTCTTTTGTTAAACTATGCATTGCAAGTTGAGCTTTTTCTGGCCTATAATTTGTCTTCCACTCACTTAATGGTATATTTAGATGAACAGAAGTTATTAGTTTTTGAACAGAAGTTATTTAATTTAGTTATTGTAAAATCTAGTATATACAATTTTTATTGAATGACTAGTCATTTATTTTATGTCTTATATAATAAAATATTTGCCAAAGTCATAGAGATAATTTCCTTCGCTATCTTCTGGAAGAGTATAGTTTTAATTTTCATATATCTTTATGTTCCATCTCCTTTGAACTAGTCTTTGTATATGGTGAAAGATAGGGAAGAATTCAAGTTTTCTTTGCAGATACCAATCAATTAGCCACCATTTATTTGGAAAGACTATACTCTTCCTTCCTAATGCTGGGAGTGCTTTGGGTCAATTCTGTTCTAATACTATGCTGCCTTAATTACTGTAACTTTATAAGTTAGTATCAGGTAGTGGAAATCCTCTAGTTTTATTACTATTCTTCAAAATTGTTTTGAGTATTTAGGGTTATATGTATTTCCAAAGAAATATTACAGTCAAGTTTTAAATTTCTACACAAGAAATATTCTGTAATTTTATCATGACTCTATTGAAAATGAGGTCACTTTGGGTGACAATTTGTACAGTACTGAGCATTTTAACTGGTAAAGACAAATATTCCGTCACTTAATTAAGCCTTCTTTCTCTCAATAGTGTTTTGTAATTTTCAGTTTGGAGGCCTTGCATCCTGTTATACATAAACATATTTTAAAATACCACAAGATACTATTATTATTGATTTGAATTTCCATATTCATTGGATTTATTGATAGTTCTACTCCCTTTTTTTTTCATATTTCTTCCTGTAAGCCCTTACTTCTGTCTTTCTGAAGAATTTCTTTAGGTTTTCCTTTAAGACGCATCTGCTCAGTTTATGAATATGTATTTACTCAGCCTTTATTTATGAGGGATATTTTCTGTGTTAATATAATTCTAGATTGACACATTGAAAAAAAGATCATTTCACCTTCCTATGCTTTCCATTGTAACTGTTGAGAACAAGGTATTAATCATCTGGTTACTGCTTTTAATATGATATATTTGTAGTATCTGGATTATGAATATTCAAAATCTCCAGATGCTTTTAAGATGTTCACTTTGATTTTAAGCAGTTACAATATACTGAAGCATGGTTCTCTGTGTACTTATTTTATGTCTCAGTGTCTGTCTTCAGTTTTGGAAAATTCTCTTCTATTGATTCTGAATATTCCTTTTATATTGTCTTTCTTCTCTTTTTCTGATACTTCATTTACATATACTTTAGACATTTTATCAATCCCATATGGTTTTTATGGTTTTTTTTTTCTATATTTTACAACCTTTATTGTTTCTGTGCTTTAGTTTGGATTTTTCCAAACCTAAATTTCTGTTCACTAACCCTCTACCCTGGAGAAGTTATGTCCTGTTTAAGAAATCTTTATCTAACTCAGATTAATTATATCTAATTCTTCATTCTCTGGAAGGTAAAACAGTTAAAAGAACTTAGTCTATGTTTAAGTAATCAACTGAATTAAGAATTGCTTATTGTTATTTTTCAGCCTTAGAATATTCATTTGTTTATTGTATACAGACTAGTTTTTGCTGAAAATTTCAACAGGGTCTCCTATTTTCTGGGCATGTAATTTACATTTATATAAAAACTTGTCTAATAATTCATGCAAATACCTCGTTTGCATGAGTGTCTAATTCTATTATATGTTTGTTCTCTTAGTTTTGGGCCCTTTGATATTTTTGTCATTGTATACCTGAAAACTTTATATTAAATGTTTTGATGTTATGTATAAAACACTGCAGAGAGAATCTGTGCCTCAGGATCTGACTAATGTAATCTTCCTCCAGAAAATATTCTAATTCTGGCAGGCTGTCAGGCTAGCAGCGGATTGTCCAAATTCAATACAACTTTTGGCCTCCCAACACTGTAAAAAAAGCTTCTCATTCTAAGATAGAAGAATATCAGACTGTAATTAAGATTCTGATAATTTGTAGCTGAATTTCAGTCTTGTGAGAGATGATTTATTTCTGGTGTGCTCTTAGTAGTTGAGCATATTCTTTCAGAGCCCCAACCAAAAGATTAAAGTGTCCATTTTTTCTTGATTGTCCTTAAATTCCAATTTTGTTTCCTCAGCCCATGATAACTACAATATGTATGACAAGCTTCTTAGTCTCTCAACTGTTTATTGGTAGTTGACAAATGCCTCAAGGGGAAAAGCAGTGCTAAATACAAGGCTCATCTTGCACTGCTCTCTGTCTCTCCGAAGTATTGACTCCTCAAGTCCTAACTGCTTTGGTTGCTCTCCAATGTCCTAAAACATAAAGATGCACACACACACACACACACACACACAAGCTCAGGTGTGTGCATTTGTCCACATGCGCACTAATCCCATACAGTTTTTCTTGTAGTTCTTGGTGGAAGAATTAATTAGCACAAGATACTTTATTATCATCTAAATAAAAATTAAATACATAATACTTAAAGTTTAGATATATCCATCTAATACAACCCCAAAGTCCCAAATTAGAAGGACAGAGAAGGAAAGATTAAAAAAAAAATGAAAGAAATATAAGGGTAGAAAAAATAAAGAAATAGAAGGATTTAAAAAATATGATTAGGTGGACACATTTGTTCTCTGACAGCAATAGATGAAAGAGTTTTTATAAGAAAGGTATATATCCAAAAGACTATAAATCGTTCTACTATAAGGACACATGTACACGAATGTTCATTGCAGCACTGTTTACAATAGCAAAGACCTGGAATCAACCCAAATGCCCATTGATAATAGACTGGATTGGAAAAATGTGGCACATATACACCATGGAATATTATGCAGCAATCAGAAATGATGAGTTCGTGTCGTTTGTAGGGACATGGATGAATCTGGAGAACATCATCCTCAGCAAACTGACACAAGAACAGAAAATGAAACACCGCATATTCTCACTCATAGGTGGGTGATGAAAAATGAGAACACATGGACACAGGGAGGGGAGTACTAAACACTGGGGTCTATTGGGGGGAAAAGGGGAGGGCCAGTGGGAGGGGGAGGTGGGGAGGGATAGCCTGGGGAGAAATGCCAAATGTGGGTGAAGGGGAGAAGAAAAGCAAAGCACACTGCCATGTGTGTACCTACGCAACTGTCTTGCATGCTCTGCTCATGTACCCCAAAACCTATAATCCAATAAAAAATTAAAAAAAAAAAAAAAAAAAAGAAAGTGTATGCCTAACAAATAGCATATGATTATAGAAAATGTGGAATTAGAACAGGTATTTGAGTCAGCTTAATACATGATAAGAGAGACATATTGTGAGAATGATCGGTAATAATTCTGAAGACGAGATGACCATTCAGATGAGGCATAAATTCTAGTAGAAGTTGAACACATGAAAAAATGTAAGATTTACAGTTGCTTGAAAGCTTTTATTTTTCTAAAAAGAAAAGAATAATTTCAGTATTTCAAAACATTATGCCTATAAGAGTTTGAGATGTAAATTGCCATACACTAGATTAACTTAAAATCTTAGGTTTTATCTTTTCATTGATCAGCCAAATTTGGCATTTTCTTTTTCATTTCTGCTCTGCCCTGAATATAAGACTGGCATACCGAATTTAATTGCACTCAGCTTAATTGCTCCCTGATTTTTGACTCATTATTTGAGTTGAATAAGTCAAAATTTTAGAAGTGGGCAGGGAGCACTGTTAAGTGAAACTTTGAAAGCATGCCTCTTAGCTACATACTGAATTGGACAGACAGCATTGATTGAGGTCAAATTTGATTCTGCACATTTTTACATATTTGGAAATACATAAAGCATTAATATTTATTATCTTGATTCTATTCTCTTTGGTGATTATCACAGTGTTGCAAATATTATAAATCATACTGCTATATCACTAGCAGTAGATGTGAAACTGCTGATCAGTTTCTAGACTTTTTAAAATTGTATCTATGTTCATAAATTGTAAGAAAACAAGACAATCCCTTTTTGTTATTTGAGATGGAGTCTTGCTCTGTCACCCAGGCTGGAGTGCAATGGTGAGATCTCTGTTCAATGCAATCTCCACCTCCCAGATTCAAGTGATTCTCCTGCTTCAGTCTCCTGAGTAGCTGGGATTACAGGTGCCCACTACCGCCATGCCTAGTTAATTTTTTTGTATTTTCAGTAGAGACAGGATTTCACTATATTGGCCAGGGTGGTCTTGAATTCCTGACCTCTTGATCCATGTGCCTCGGGCTCCCAAAGTGCTGGGATTACAGGCATGAGCCACCATGCTGGGCCCTAAGACAATACATTTATAATTATGTGATTAGTAAGAATATAACTGAATTTTGAGCATAACTTCAAAAGAAATGAGGGACAACTTGATAAAGCAATTCAATAATTTAACTGCTGTAAAAAGAACAGTAATCAGTTAATCTACACATTCATTTGTACTGAATTACCAGATTTGAATCAAATGTTTAAAAATTGGATGATGATTAAAAGTACTAGCTGATGAAGTTTGAAATACTTGGGAAATTATAAGTTTATCTAGGACTGCTCATGATACTTTACTACAATCTGGTAGAGCAAATTAAAGGATTATTTTCTTGGCTTTGGGCAAACCAATGTCAATGCAAAACCCAAGAATTTCACTTATAAGAGACTGAATTGAGTTCATGTTTAGCAATAAATTCAAAAACTGTAAATAAAAAAACTAATTCATATAGGTGGACATCCCTTTGGAGAATATTAAAATTGTTCAGTGAAAAATAGTGAAACTTGTGAAATAGAGTATTAGTTTGAAAGAAAAGTGATCTCACATTTTGAATTATTCTTTTTATACGTGTATTGTCAACTAATATTTATGAAGAGAAGTGATGAGTCTGTGTGTGTGTGTGTGTGTGTGTGTGTGTGTGTGTGTGTCTATGTGTTTCCTTATTCAGATGAAGAACAGACAGGTGAAAAGTTTTTGTAAAACCAATATTTTTATTGATAAGAGAATGCAAATACACAAATTTGGGCTAACTTTTCACAAATTAATTCTAATCACTGATGAGAATATATTGTTGTTGTTATTGTTATTAATGCATATCTTTGATGCAAATTCACCCAGGTTTTACTATCTTGCTGCTCTTGTTAAGCTTTATCCCACAGGAGAGAATTAACTTTTTCTTTCCTTTTGAATCACTTATCTTTAGATTGGTCATACCTAACACATGAAGCACTTTTCATATGAGAATCATGGTATAAATTCTTTTCAAAAACCTCTCTTTTTAATCCCACTGACGATGGATAACACAGTATGGAATATGTGCAAAGGGAAACTCCAGAAATCAAGTTCTTCTGGATGCTAACAATGCTTTCCCTGGGCATAGTGAGAAGGGTCTCAATTAACCCCCTCTCCATGGTCTAACTAGACAGAGGAAGCCCTTTAGCCACCAGCAATGGAGATTCAATAAGACCACTTCACTGGAGGTTTAACAAAGCTCCTTCCAGGAAGCAAACCAGAAACTCTAGTCAGATTGTAGAATTGTTCAAACATTGGGGTCCCTGCTTTTACACAGCACAAAATTGTGTAATGGCACCAGAGTCTTCTTAGCAAGCTAACAACCCTATGGAGCAACAAAAATCAGGATAAAAGTCATGGAGTTTCTGATTGAAGCTGAAGTTGATTTGCCATTTCAATTCTTTCTTCAAGAAAAGTATCCTATTAATCTGCATGGATCTTTTTTGAAAAAAAAAATGTTGTTCAAATGATTGCAAGGGAGAATGAATGAAACTTTTTTGCTAAAAAGAAAGCATTCATTTAAAGTTTTTTACTTCTCAGACATATCAGGGCTGGAAATTTCTGAAAGGGGTATTTCTCAGGCTTCTGTTAGTGCAAATAAAGTCATACAGAATCCTTTAGAACTGGTAAAACCAAGGGAGGATTGTTAAGAAAATCACAGGGGTCATAGACCTGCAGCAAATAGGCCTTCCTTCTCTTAATCAGACTTCAAAGTGAGTCCCACTGGGGAGGGAGTCGGCATAAATTTCATTACCTAAAAGTTCCTATTTCTTGTTAAGTCCCCTCTGAGGAGGGACAAAGCTAAATAACCAGCATGACTTAGGTCAGAAGCACTGATACCTTCTGAATATTAGGGATCCTGGAACAGTCATATGAGCAAGGAAGCCAGCCTGTGCCTCACCTTATTAATAAAAAGAAAGAGAGAGAGAGAGAAGAAGAAAGAAAGAAAGAAAGAAAGAAAGAAAGAGAAAGACAGACAAGAAAGAAAGAAAAAGAAAGAAAGAAAGAAAGAAGAAAGAAAGAAAGAAGGAAAGAAAGAAAGAAAGAAAGAGAAAGAAAGAAAGAAAGAAAGAAAGAAAGAAAAAGAAAGAAAGAAAGAAAGAAAGAAAGAGAGAAAAGAAAGAGGGAGATCAGGTTACAGCAGCACTTTACTGAGGGAGCTTTTACAGCATATTGCAAAATATCTAATGTCCTAGCTCCTCCCATCAGTTCTTTGGTGTGTAGAAAGACCATATATCTCCCCTTCCCCAAGAGCCAAGTGCTTAGTTGGTATCAGTTCCTTGCCCTTCTACCTTGCTTAGGTCAGGTTGCAATATATGTTATTATTACTTTTTAACTTTTACTCTTAAATAAGGTAGGAAAAGTAAAAGCAGTATCCTACAGAGGACACATATAGTGGTAATTTAGCAAGTAGAAATGTCATGAATATTAATCTGAAATTTTCTATGCAGCTTACATACTATATAATCCATGCTCCTTTCTAGCTTTTCTTTCTCATTCAGTTTGTATCCAACATCTGAAAATTGGTGCTAACATTTTGAGAAAAATAGCTTCCTGTTTTTTGACTTCTAGGATCTGTTCAATTTACAAGATTCTTTTATGTTCTACTCTGAGATATTTGCTTATATATAGAGCATTGGAGTAATAAAAAGATATATTGTTGAAGTATGTATTAAGATATTTTCAAGTTATCCATAGTGCTATAAAAATTAAATTCTAACAAACGCCTAATTTTTTACTATTAAAAACTAAGCAGTAGTGTAACACTACATTTCAGTTAGGGTTTTGACAATCCTACATAGCTACACAATAAATAAAAAACAAAAGGCGTATGTAAACTAAGCACAGGATGCTTTTATTCATAAAACAAAAGATAAGCATTAAATCATAAAGATATTTTATAAATGGGTATATTTAAAATAAGATTAAAAATATATGTCATTTTATATAGCACATATTATGTCTTTTTTTATTGTAAGCAGCAAATAATTCATAATCCACAATTTTCCCTGAGAAAGGAAAAGATGTTATGCATTGTATTTGTAGGAACTAAGGTGATGTGATGTGATGGACTTGTTTTAGGTGATATACTTCAACCAGGGTGGAGAACCTCTGTATTTTGCCTTGCTGCTCCAGGAAACAAAATAATCCTATGCACTTTCTTAATTTTTAAAAATTTTAACTGATAGGTACTAATTATACATATTTATAGGATACATTGTGAAGTTTTCATATATGTACACATTGTATAATTACCAGGGTAATTAGCATATCTATGCCCTTAAACATTTATCATTTCTTTGTAGCAAAAACATTCAGAATCCACTCTTTTGGCTATGTTGAAATACACAATACATTATTACTAACTATGATTATTCTACTCTGCAAGAACATCAGAACTTATTCCTTCTATCTAATACTAACTTTGTACCTGTTGACCAGCCTCTCCCCATTTCCCTTTCCCCCCTTCTCCCCAGCATTTGGCAGTTACGGGTCTACTCTCTACTTCTATGAGAGTAACATTTTTAAGATTATGTATATAAGTGAGATCATGCCAAATCCCACCTGCTTTCTGTATCTGATGTACCTAAATCTGTCACTGAACTTCTCCTGGACAATTGCTATTGAATCAAAAGTTCTGATAAACTGAACTTACCATGTTGCTACCTGATAACTTTAAAGCAATGGAAAAATAAATGACTGGTTATAACTATTCTTTTCAGGTGATATTAAAATACTAAGGTATTAAAGATGTTTTTTCATAATAAGAGTCGTCCTTTTTTCCGGATCAGATACAGTAAACAAGAATCAAACACATGCAGAAATATGTAATTTAAAATTTTATGTTGCATTTCGTTGAAATGTTAGCTGAATAATATTGCTTTGGCACATATGTTATATTCATGTCAATATGTTTCATATGCTAAAAAGATCTGTGCAAGAGTGCCTAGTCTTCCCTGTTTACAAAAGAACTAAACAGCTGTGTAAGTTCATGAAAGAAGAGAGGAATTAAATTAAGAAAGTTCAGGACCAGTTGAGATATTCAACCACACATATCTCATGAATGCTGTGGTCAGTAAATAAAACATACTTTTGAGGATAATATTCATAGGATCCTCTAACTAAGAAGAAGAACCATTTAGTTGAACTAAATGTCAACTCTTTCTTTCTGTAAACGTATGTTAAATTTCTTCTATTTAGATTCTTTTTTAGAGTCTATTTTGCCAACATGTTAAACATATAATAATATTAAACTTAAAATAATATATCTACTCACTGAATTACAGTGAACATTATGAAATGCACGTTAAGGTATGACACTTGAGTATAGAAAGAATACTAAGGCTTTTTATATTGCTAAATTTAGGTCCAGATTCTCAAATCAATTACTAGATTTAAGACCATATAAATATACACAGCAATGGAGGAAAAGTCCACTGGGAATATTATAATAGCCTGCTAACTTGCCTAAACTTTTCTGAATAGTTTTAGATTCAAATTTTGCCATAATACCTTAAACTTTTTATTGCCATTATTTGTCTAATTTTAGTCAACATACTTTTGCCTTCTATTACTCATTTATCTTCGTAAATTAATTTTCATCAATTCCTTAGAAAAATAAATAAATAAATATAAAATAAAAAGCCACAGCAGAATGGATAGCTCAACCACAAGTTATCTAGAGCAGTTTGAAGATTTTCTCCATCAAAATGTCCTCCACCTGGCTGTTGCAGTTCCTGCAACCTACAGTAATGTATCAAATATTTCTTTTTTTTTTTTTTTTTTTTGTGAGATGGAGTTTTGCTCTTGTTACCCAGGCTGGAGTGCAATGGCTCAATCTCGGCTCACCGCTACCTCCGCCTCCTGGATTCAGACAATTCTCCTGCCTCAGCCTCCTGAGTAGCTGGGATTACAGGCACGCGCCACCGTGTCCAGCTAATTTTTTGTATTTTTAATAGAGACGGGGTTTCACCATGTTGACCAGGATGGTCTCAATCTCTTGACCTCGTGATCCACCCGCCTCGGCCTCCCAAAGTGCTGGGATTACAGGCGTGAGCCACCGCTCCCGGCCACGTATCAAATATTTCATTACGAAGACTTTTTAAGCATCTATGCTACCAGAAAAAGACATTAAATGCCAGTGGTTTGTGCCTAAATATTGCAAAAATAAAATGGTTTGCTTTACTAATAATATTGGCTCTGCAGCAATTTACCTCAAATATGCAAATGAAATAAAGCTTATGTTATAGTTTCTTTATAAGCTGTTTGTTCGTTTTTTCTGCATAGTCAACAGTTAATTACCTTTTTCATAAATATTATTGAATATGTAAAATGTATACTGCTTTGCAAGAAGTGTCTTTATCAATGAAACCTATTCAGACATATTGGACAGCAAAAGCAGTAGCTCCTATCTTTGGATCTAAATAGTCATTTCTTGTTTGTGATCCTATAGGATAGGATTTCCTAGCTGTTAAGTGCCTTTTTATTTCTCTGAGATGATCTTGGAAATGAAGTGCTTTAGATTTTTAGTTTATCTTGATACAAGCCAACATATTCCTGCAGAACATTTTGGTTTTATATCTGAGAGCTAAATTACTATATCCTACTAGATGTTGTGCTATCAAATTCTAAAAAATGATGACAAGATAATTGTTAATGGGACTTTATATTATTATCTAATACATCTTATCTAATATATCCCATATAAAGTTTGGACTGGGATAAATAAAAAATTTTCTGAGTGATATTAATGGGTATATGAACATTTTATTTTTGTTACCACTAAATATTGAGTAATTAATATGTTGATAGCACTGTGATAAGCATACATGGATACTGCTTCTTGTTATGTTTATGATTATAAATGTTATACCAAATATGAATAAGACAGTTTTTGTTTCTAATTTTTAAAACATGAATTGGTAATAGCAGAGATACATTTTGCTTTTATTTGCAGTAAAGAATTTTATTCTATAGATATAACTGATAGAAAGCAATTTATTGCATTTAAACACATGGATGAAAATGCTGCCACATATAGTGACTGGGAGTTATTCTGAAAATAAATTACTTTAATGATGGGGGAGAAAACCCCAATGAGGAAGTCATGAAGTGGAACCAGACAAAACTCTCCTAGACAACAATGAAAAACCTTTTAAGCATGAAGAAACTGTAATGTAATGTGGCACTTGTAGGTACATTATGATAAAACATCCAGGAGCCAGTAAATTTTTTCATGCTGTCAGAGTATTCAACGATACATATGAGCTGTCGTACTTCAGCCATCAACAACCAAAAAGGCTTAGCATTTTAGAAAACAACTCTCCAATAGAAACAATTCAACTTCATACTTACAGGCATATGGATACTAACAGATTAAGTAAAATAGCAGTTGTCATTCTCTGAATCTTTCCCACCTTTTTGCCACCTCTTTTGACCAGATCCCTATACCCTATAGTCTCAACATTCTCTTTTTCTGTTTCATAAGACTGAAAGAATGAAAGAAAGAGAAAGATGGAAGAGAGAGGGAAATGAAGAATGAATCGGAAAAGTCAACTACTAAAGGCCAACAAGAGTGTGTGCCTCTCAGAATTCTTGGTGATTCTTTCACATTCTGTTAGCATTGGATTTTACTATTTGTCAACTGGAGAAAGACAAGCAGAAAAGAAAAATACTGAGAAAGTGTGTGTGTGTGTGTGTGTGTGTGTGTGTGTGTGTGTGTGTGTGTATCACATTCCCCATGTTATGCTTTAATTTGCAGGAAATTCTAGAGTCAGTTTGCATATAAAGGATTAATATGATGTCATCTTCTGCACATGAAGTCAAAAGAATCCAAGAATTTGTTCAATGGAAATAAGATGGCTCTATTAGTTTGGGCCTTCTAAACTCCCTCATTCACCTCCCTTCCCAACACACACACACACACACACTCTTCCTCTCTCTCTGTCTCTCTCTCTCTCTCTCTCTCGCTCTCTCGCTCTCTCTAATATATAAGATTTAGGATTTGGGTTTCTCTAATGTTTAGCATTAATTCTATTTTATGCTTCTAAGTTCAAAAATATGAAAAAATATTAGATTGGTGAGCTGGATCAATTCTATTAATATAATTTCTTTTACATTTCATAGGAATTCATTCAATATTCTTAAAATATAATGATGTATATCTAACAATTATTAATTCTTCAACATACTGTCCATTATATCTTCCTTCCCTCGAAGAAAGCCCTTTCATACTTATTGTTTACTTTTCATTGTAGTGTACTTTTACAATGCCAGTGTCTACAGATAAAGTATTCATGAGAAGTGATTTCACCACAGGAATTTCAATACAGTTGGTATAAAGCTACAATTATATATGTACAATTTTAAACATATACATACATAAATTTAACATGGTCAAAATATATTATCTTATGTATAAAGATGTTTTTCCTTTATAATTCTCACTCTGAATGTGTAGAGAGTTAACAATGTATTTTCTCTGAGTACGAGGAGTGAATGGTTAGAACATTTATGTAATAAATGCTTCTCAGAAGTATATTTACTAATTCTGTGTGTCAAGATGTAAGCAAGACACAGTTCTTGTCTTCAAGAAGCATATAGTTTATAAGGAAGAGAGAGAAAAATTTTAATTCCTTGATATTCAAAATGTGGTTTATAGACCAACATCTGCGTATGACCTGAGAACTTGTTAGAAATGCAGAATCTCAGAGCATATTCCAGACCTACTGAATCAACATGCATTTTCACAATATCCCCAGGTGGTTTGTATATGCATTAGAGTTAGATAATCACCCCTCTAATCTGAATCTGATTAGGGTTACTTCTATAATATATAGGGGAAAGAAAGAGACGGAGAAGTTTAAAGAAGGAGGGGTGGCATTATGGGGAAGAAATATGCTGTTACCTGCACTTTTTCTTCACTGAGAGATACCACTAGTCAGGCACCTTTTACTAGCATAAAAATAAATGTTTTCAAAGAAATATTTGTTTTTTGATGTTTCTGTTTACATATCATTGGGGAAAATAGTCATATGACTGTTTCTAATGTCAGTTAGACAGAAATTGGGTTATATAGACCCAGATCAAAAAGAAATTTTACCTTTCATTTTATCCATTGTAAGGTTTGTAGAAGAAGAAGTTGGCCAAGGTGGCTTCTAAGAATAGCTTTGCCAGTTAACGCAATTCCTCAGTTATGAGTGTGGTGACAATATAGGTGACTTTTCTACTTCCAAATCTCTTGCTAGGTCACATCTAAGTAGAACCAGTTCTTATAAAAGTTATCATTTGGAAATTAAGGCATTTCAAATTATTTTCATGTGTTTGCAAAGCTTCAAATAGATATGGGAATCAAGAATGTTACCACAAGCTGGGTGCAGTTGCTCATGACTGTAATTCCAGCACTTTGGGAGGCCGAGGTGGGAGGACTGCTTGAACTCAGAAGTTTGAGGCCAGCCTGCCTGCTATAGCAAGACCCCATATCTACAAAAAAAAAAAAAAAAATAGCAGGGCATGGTGGTGTGCATCTATAGTCCTGACTATTAAGGGGGCTGAGGTGGGGGGTTCTCTTAAAAAAAGAAAAAAAACCCAGCACTTTGGGAGGCCGAGGCGGGTGGATCACGAGGTCAAGAGATTGAGACCATCCCGGTCAACATGGTGAAACCCCATCTCTACTAAAAATACCAAAAAAAAAAAAAAAAAAAAAAAAAAAATTAGCTGGGCCCGGTGGCGCATGCCTGTAATCCCGGCTACTCGGGAGGCTGAGGCAGGAGAATTGCCTGAACCCAGGAGGCGGAGGTTGCAGTGAGCCAAGATCGCGCCATTGCACTCCAGCCTGGGTAACAAGAGCGAAACTCCGTCTCAAAAAAGAAAAAAAAAAAGAAAAAAAAAGTCACAGTAACCTATTTTGATCACGTCTATTTGTGCACATGAACACCTTGGCCACTATCCCTTTGCTTCCTTCCATTGTTTTCACCATCCTGGATGCTGATTGTAACCAGAAGGGAGGCATCCTTGGAATTGGGCATATTCTCAATTTGCTTTGGATTTGCATATTAAATTGGTGTGTTTGAACTTTATCTTTTCCACTTGAAATACCAGGAAAGGGATTCCTTCTGATACGTTTTTCTGAATGTGAATTTATGTACATATAAGTGACATGTAAGAATCATATATAAGGGGTGATAAAAATGTGTGTTTCTATGATTCCATGGGTAAAATATAGACACAAATATAAAAACAAAGCCTTTACTTCACAGAAAACATTGGGTATTAAATTATTTTGAAATAATTCTTGCTAACTCTTAAGAGTACTAAATTTACTTGTGATATACTCTAGAAAGGTGGTGATCTTTTGTGATATAATAATATTTATTATTTGAAGCCAAATTAGGGAAACAAATAGTTACAAAAGAAAAACCTGGATTGTTGGAATTGGATTCAGTTATTTTATCAATAATGATTTGATATAATTAGGCATATGCACTTTTAGCTTTTGTATGTCTTTTTTTTCTATATATGTTTTCAGATCCAATTGTAACTGGGTTAGAATTCATTGCCACTGGTTATGTTTTACATCAGTTCAATTGGGGTTTTCTTCTTGGGATGAAAAATATTCAGAGAGAATTGCTTGAACAAAAAAACTGACTCTTTAAATTTAAAAAGGTTACTATATTTTTACATAACATATAAGAATATCTTACAAATACTGCAATTTATTTTCTAACAAATTTTAAATGTCCCAATAATTAATAGATGATATTTCTAAATATCAAGTCCAATTAATCTTCTTCTAAACTACAACCCCATTATTTGATACTTTTGTAGGATTATTCTAAGTAGTGACTTTTATTGTAAATATATGATTAGCATTAATTCAGCTGATACAATAGGCCTTATAAATTTATCTTCTTCAAGTTCCAGTCATAAATTTATTAAAGTTAAAATCTATTTATATTTAGCTAAGAACTGGTGCTTGTTCAACTGGACTCTAACCAGTGAAACAATCCACTTCAAGAGTTTTCTGAAAAGGGAATTTAATGCAAGGAATTAATTGCAAAGGTGATGGAATATCTGAGAACAGTAAGTGGTAACAACAGCGTGACCTACAGATTAACAATATCCTTAGACAAGGGGTTACCTTTGATGACACAACCATACTGGGCATATACTGTGGAGGCTGGAATCAGAAGAGACAAACTGCTTACGGAGGGTTATTCTAAGCACTTCCCTCCTCCCACCCTCCATCTTCCACCTTTCATTTCCCATTGACTGACCAAGCCAGAAGTCAGCTGGCTTAGGAGCCCAAGGAAACTAGTCTTCAGGGATCAAAAGATTGAGGAATGGATCTGCTGGCAAACAGGCTCAAGATCTGAAAAATAATTTTTCAGGTTTTTATAAACACATGTAAAAACTCAAGCTTTAAAAGAAATTTGTGGCATTAGGAATACACACTTTGCCGTCAAACCTAGCCCTCCTAAGAAATCTAGCACTTGCATTTTTCATTCATCAGAGAGGGCAGTGACTAGTAAAAGAAATCATAGCAGAAAAAGAACTATATTAATCAAAGCAATTTCTGGTGAAAGGAGGCATGGAAATCTCTAAGCAAGTTATAGAAAGAAAGCTATACTTTTCAAACCTCTGAATTGAAAACAAAGCTTCAGATGATAACTATATGATTTTACAAAGATACCTCAAATTGCCCAGGGAAATATCTCTCTTTAGAGTAATGTTTCAGCCTATTTAAAACAGAAGCTAGTCGAGAAACTAAACAAAGATGCTAGGATTGGACATAGAAGACAGATGAATTTGGCTGTTATCCATGTAAGAATAGAAGCCAAAATTATGCTGACTAAAAATGGAGCCAAGCGATGTCATATAGATTTGAAAACCATGTTGTGCCAAGGAAGATGTTAATGTTTTTCAATTTTCAGGTTTAGTAAGGATCATAAATTGTTTGATTTCTTAATCTAGTTTATGTATCCTAAATACCTCTGCAACTTCGCAAGGCCCTAATTTATTTCCTTTATTATTTTAATTATAGATATGACAGTTTGGTCTACATTTCAAGTCTGGTTAGATGGGAGGTATGTCCTGGTATATTGGCTAATTTAGGTATATCTTACTGATTTAACTGCATGATTTATCAGATGCTAATGACTCATTTGAGTGAATATATTTTAAAATTGTGTATACCTTTTGCTTAGACTAGTAATTGGGTCAGTCATGCTCTTGAAGGAGTCATACTGGGAGCCATACTTTACCAGGGTCAGAGGGTTCAAGGGATGTTTTCTCTTCTTTGTGCTCTGTAACTGAGATAAAGAAGAGAGGTAATCTTTGCTTAGTGTAATAATGGAGAATGACTAGACCAACAAAAGATATGTCAGAATCATTTGCAAGCGTAAGACTTATGACAGTATTTGTGAACCTGTTTGAAAGCTCCAATGCACATGCATCTGTATACAATTTTGGGCCTAATAACATTTCCAAATATTTTAAGCCTCTGAAATTCTTATTACAACATTTGGTATCATTGGATAAAAAATGCTGTTTATCTATAAAAATAATATTTCATCAATTGTTTAAAAGTTGCCAGGCAATTGTTTAAAAGTTGCCATTATTTTTTATAAGTCTGTGGATGATAAAAATAATTAAAATTTCCAGAAAATAAACTTCATAATAATTTGTAATTATTATATATATGCAAGTACCAAAGGTATATAAAATAGAACAAGGTAGCAGAATTTTAAAAGTAGCATGACAAAATAAAGTAAATGGGATTAGAAAAATATGTGTGTGTGTACTGTAGTTTGTTTTTATCATTAGCAAATGCAAAACAACCCAGAAAGTACCATTAAATGCTCAAGTTATATAAGGCAGTGTTAATAATAATAATATATGCCAACATATTTTGTAATTATTACAGAATAATATATGTGCAACTTATTATAATTATCTCTTTTGAACTTAAACACGCCCAAGAGAAAGAATAACATTCAATTCTGTCATTCATGTTCAACTGTTCTACAATCAGAAAATCTAGCTAAGATTTGAAAACCCACATAACTGTCCGTGAACATATGAATGGATAAAGAAAATATGATACACATACACAATGGAGCGCTATTTAACCATAAAAACAATAAGTCTAGTCAACTGAGACAACTTCGATGGACCTGAAGATCATTATGTTAAGTGAAATGAGGCAAGAACAGAAAGACAAACATCACATTTTCTCACTTATTTTTTTATATCTAAAAATCAAAACAATTGAACTCATGGTCATAGAGAGTTGAAGGAGATACTATTTTATCTTAAAAAATGGTATCTCCTTCAACTTTAAGGCCTTCTTTTCCACTTCCCCAACTTCCTGAAGTTAATGAGGCTTTATTACTATATTTCACATTAGAAGAATTCAAACCACTTCTCAGGGATTGGGTTCCCCAATTTAAGAACCTGAAATCTACCTAAAAGTCTTAAGATACCATCTGCACCATATGTGCTATTATCTACTTATGTTAGTCTATTCAGGCTAATCTAACAAAACCTCATAGAGTAGGTAGTATGTAAATAACAATTATTTCTCAGTTCTGGAGGCTAGGAAGTTCAAGATTAAGGTGACAATAGATTCAGTCCTGGTGAAGCCCTGCTTCCCAATTTATAGACAGTTGTCTTCTCCATATAACCAGAGAAGGACAAAGGCCAAGAGCACTCTCTCAAGCCTCTGCCATAAGAGTGCTAATCCCATTTATGACAGCTCCACTGTCATGACCTAATAATTACCTCTCAACAGCCCTACTTCCTAGTAACATTTTTGGAGGCTAGGATTTCAACATGAATTTGGGGGGAACACAGATATTCAGTCCATAGTGCTGTTCCTTGTTGACTCCTAGTTAATAAGGACAAAGTATGTCAACGTTACCAGACCACACCCCTGAATTATTCACACAGTGTACTATTCCTGTTTGTACTTTCAGACCTGAGAATATTTCTGGTAATGTCTGTGGTCCTAGCATCTTGTCTTGCCCATCTTCTCCCTCATCCTTTCTGATCATCTACAAGTTAATTCTCCCACTCTCACTTGTTGCAGCTCCCATTCTTGCTGACGTCTGCTTTGGGTCAATTGTGTGAGCATACCGGCAGCAAGCTTCTTAGTGTTTACTCATCCTCTGTCGCCTCATCTGACTGAGCTCCCCTGATTGTATAGCAAAGGTACAGGCTTGGAAGGCATGAAAATGTTGACATATAGAGAAGTGTTAAATACCTGGAGGTGACAAGAGTGCTGTGTTTAGAACACAAGTGATGGGAGATAACATTGGTCCTGGAGGTTGGGGCTTATTACAGAATTGAGGGTCATCTGAATCTAAAACTTGTGTTTTTGATTGTTCACCATTATCTCCTCCAGCTGGCCTGTTAAATGTCATCTATAAAAAAATTGTTCAGGAGAGAGATCCAAGATGGCTGATCACTAGCAGCTCGAGATAGTAGCTCCCAGTTAAAGCACAGAGAATGAGAGGACACCACACTTTCAGATGAATTTTTGTCACTCATGGACCAGAAGATTCCCAGTGGAGGAGCCCCATGGGTCACCAGCGAGACTCTTGTGGCTGGCACAGCGGTTTTGCCAGCGCCTCGGTGCAGCAGCTCTTGGTGCAGAGTAAACGGGACTGGTTCCCCTTCTGACCGAGGAGCTCGGGGAAGGCAGAGTCACCTATTACGAACTCAAGGAGGAAACCAGACCAGAGATTCATGGGCAGAAGAGCACCATCAGTCTTAACGCCACTGTTTTGGCTGGTGCAGTGGGTTGCTCAGATTCCGGCACTGGGAATCAATAAATTGGATGTCCACTCAGAAACCTAATTAGAAAGGTGGTAACTGTAAAGACAACAGATAGAAAAATTTATAACGAAGGGAAGAAACCAGCCTAAAAAGGCTGAGAATACCCAAAATCAGAACGCCTCTCCCTCTACAGAGGATTACAGTTCCTCATCAGCAACAGAACAAGGCCTGATGGAGAAGGACTATGTTCCATTAACAGAAGTAGGCTTCAGAAGGTGGATGATAAAAAACTTCTGGGAGTTAAATGAACTTGTTTTAATCCAATGTAAAGAAACTAAGAACTTTGAAAAAAGGTTTGACAAAATGCTAACAAGAATAGACAATATAGAGAGGAATATAAATGAATTAACAGAGTTGAAAAACACAGCACGAGAACTTAGTGAAATATGCACAAGTTTTAATAGCCGAATTAATCAAGCAGAAGAAAGGATATCAGAGGTTGAAGACCAACTTAATGAAATAAAATGAGAAGACAAAAATAGAGAAAAAAGGATAAAAAGGAATGAGCAAAGTCTCCAAGAAATATGGGACTATGTGAAAAGACCTAATTTACGTTTCACAGGTGTACCTGAATATGACAAAGAGAATGAATCCAAGCTGGAAAATACTCTTCAGGATATTATTTAGGAAAACTTTCCCAACCTAGCAAAGCAGGACAATATTCAACCCCAGGTAATACAGAGAACACCACAAAGATATTCCTCAAGAAGAGCAACCCCAAGGCACATAATCGTTAGATTCTCCAGGGTTGAAATGAATGAGAAAATACTAAGGGCAGCCAGAGAGAAAGGTCAGGTTACCCACAAGGGGAAGTCTATCAGACTTACAGCAGATCTCTCATCAGAAACCCTACAAGCCAGAAGAGAGTGGGGGCCAATATTCAACATCCTTAAAGAACAGAACTTTCAGCCCAGAATTTCATATCCAGCCAAACTATGCTTCACAACTGACGGAAAAATAAAATCTTTTATGAACAAGCGAGTACTCAGAGATTTTATTACCACCAGGCCTGCTTTACAAGAGCTTCTGAAAGAAGCATTACACATAGAAAGAAACAACCAGTATTAGCCTTTCTAAAAATATACCAAAAAGTAAAGAGCATCAACATAAAGAAGAATTTACATCAATGAATGGATAAAACAGCCAGTTAACATCAAATGGCAGTAATCCTAAATTTAAATTGAGTAAATCCTCCAATCAAAATACATAGCCAAAACCCAACTGTATGCTACATCCAGACCCATTTCACACGCAAGGATACACAAAGACTCAAAACAAAGGGATGGAGAAACATTTACCAACCAAATGGAGAGCAAAAATAAATCAATAAATAAAAAGCAGGAGTTGCAATTCTCACATCTGATAAAATAGATTTTAAAGCAACAAAGATATAGTGGTAAAAGGATCAATGCAACAATAAGAGATAACGATCCTAACACCCAGATACATAAGACAGATGAAGAGACTTAGACTCCCTAGACTCCCACACAATAATAGTGGGAGACTTCAACATCAATATTAGATAGATCAATGAGACAGAAAATTAATAAGGGTATCCAGGACTTGAACTCAGATCTGGAACAAGTAAACTTAGTAAACATTTATAAAACTCTCCACTTTAAATACACAAAATATACATTCTTATCAGTATCACATCACACCTACTCATAGGTTTAAATGAAATATTGGTTGGCCATTATTAAGCACAATTATTGGCATAAAAGGGGTTTTCAATACCCATTTTTAGAATAAAGCAACATTCCCATTCTCTCTCCCTCTTTTTCTTCCTCTTTCTTCCTCTCCTTCACTTCTTTTTTCTTTCTTTCCTTCTCTCCTTTCTTTAAAAAACAAAACAAAACAAAAAAACCCTGCATTGCTCAAGGGTCAACTGCATAGAGAAAAAAAGAAAAAAAAATCTATAATCTAGTTTAGAAACTAGCTTACTCAAAGTGACAGAAGTCTGCTCTACCAAAGTTTACAAGGCAGGCATTACAAACTTATCTACAAAGACTAGATGGTAACACAAAACTGTAACTCTCTTATACTCAGTGATACAGTAGCTCCATGTTAAATATGGAGCTCCAAAATCTGGAGAATAGACATACCATCTTAACATGGCTGCAGATTGTTGTCACAGGAAATGCCAAGCAACATTGCCTAATATTCTCCTATCACAGAGCTCCTGGAAGATTCTTCCAGAAATCCTGGAGGTCCAGATGTTAGTTACAAACAAACATTTAAAACTGGGTCAACACATTGAGAAACAAATAAATGTCTGCGCTCCATATTTGACTCTCCAAGAGACAGTTTACAGTCTCTGTTAGAAGACTTACATCACTTCTTTTTCTAAGACTAGACAAAGAGCTTAGTTCACAACTGAATTACACTTAAAAACAGCAGCAAAAACAATAATGCTGCTTAAAATCCTTCAGTGGCTTTCAATTCTGGTTGATGTGAAATCCAGCATTCTTCATAGCCTAAGTCTTCACATGATCTGGCAACTTCCCAGTTCCCCAGCTTCTGAGCAAGCTGCTGTCCTCTTTGCTTGCCACGGTCCACCTATAACAATCTTCTAGCTCTCCAGAAATGTTAAGCTCCTCCCTTCTCAGTTAGTTTCACATTATTGCTTCTGCTTAGAATGTCTTTCCTCTTCTTTTCAACTGTTGAGTTCTTTTTTCTAGTTTTAAATTTCTTATTGGTGCACAGTATTTGTACGTATTGAAGAGGCACATGTGATATTTCATTACATGCATAGAATGTATAATGATCAAGTCAAAGTATTTAAGTTAGGCATCATCTAAAGCATTTATCATTTCTATGTGTTCCAAACATTTCAAATCATCTCTGCTTGGATTTTGAAATATAAAATACATTGTTGCTAATTATAGTCACCCTATTATACCATAAAACATTAGAACTTATGCCTTCTAAATGCTTGGTATTCACTAATCAATCTCTCTTTATTCCTTCCTCTTCCCCCAACACCCTTCTCAGCCTTTAGTAACTATCATTCTACTCCCTACCTCCATGAGATCAACTATTTTTGCTCCCACATGTGAGTGAGAAGATGAAACATTTGTCTTTCTGTGCCTGACTTCCTTCGTTTAACATGATGACCTCCAGTTCCATCTATATTACTGAAAATGACATGATTTCATTCTTTTTTATTGCTGAATAGCATTCCATCATAAATGTAATATATGTACATGTGCACACACATGCATGTTCTATAGCTGTACCCACTGTTCCATAAGGACAAGGTCTGTCTTCATGGAGTGGTGTGACTTCCACACAGTTTGTACTACTCATTAGTTGAATAACGAGATGAGGAATTTATCCATTTCTAAATTCTGTATTGGGTTTAGCATTTATTGGGATATTTAAACAAGTCAGTACCTGTAACATGTTTAGCTCAGTGCTAGGAATATAGTAGTGGCTCAATTAAGGGTTAGAAATTCTTAGATGTGTGTTTCGACTTCCCTGGTTAGAAATGGAAAAGAAAAATGACACAAATGCAGCTTATGTTTTATAATGCAATTTCCATGATCTCTTAGAGTGGATTTGCCAAAAAGCAGACCCTGAGGCTGTATGTAAGTGCAAGGTGATAAGCCCAGGAAGCATAGACATGGATAGGAAGGTGAGCCCGGAAAAGGAGACAAGCCAGCAAATGGTATCTTAATAAGTAGATTACCACTGGGCTCAATCTTGCTTGGGACTCTCTGAGAGACTGTGTTGAACCTAATTTCAGGGTTGTCCCATGAACTGGCAAGAAAAATGGCTTATTTATATACCACCTTCTGTCCTTCACTGCATGGGACTTGTGCTTTGGAGCCATCCCTGCCAATAAGGAGTGCCAGAAGAAACTTTAGGCTTTTAACTACTTGATTTAGCTCATTTTGCCATGAACTTTAAAGTTATTTCTAAGAATCACATGTACTTTCTCCATAATAAATGTTTATTTTTGCTAGCATTATCTTAAATTTGTACAATGTTTTTGAAGGAAATTTGGTAATGTGTAGCAAATAAACAAATACACTTTGATCCACATAAGTCTACCTCAAGATGCTTTTCCAAAGGCAATAATTGTGAATATGTGCTAATATTTTTGTCTTATTTTACAAATATAATAATTCTGGTAGACATTTAGAAAACACTGAAAATACGTACGAATAAAAGTTATTAGCACTGCCACAACACAAAAAATAACTATATTAGAAATAATTTTTTAAAATTGAAATTACACCATATATGCTAGAATTTTCTACATTTTTAAATGAACATTTTCTCATGGTTTTAAATATTTTTCATAAAGTTCATTTGTAATAATGTGTTGTCCTATATCATAAAACATATTTACACACAACATACCGAATTTTCAACAGATACATAACACTCAGTTCTGTAACATTCTGTCTAGGGCTGAGTATCCAGCAAATAGGGGTGGGGAAGGGCAACTAAAGAAGACAGGAGTGAGTGTGAAACCAAAATACTTCCTTCTTTAATAAATAGTTCAGGTTGACTCAGATGTTTGTTGTGATTGGGGGTCTCAGGTAGTCTTAGTTAACTAGCCTCCCCTGGGGCAACTTTTCTTCTTTGGTCTGATTCATGGCAAAGATGAGTCTTTTTTTCTTTTAAATTGTACTTTAGGTTCTGGGGTACTTGTGCAGATCAAGCAGGATTGTTACATAGGTACATACATGGCAAAGTGGTTTGAGGCCTTCATCCCCCCATCACCTATATCTAGTATTTCTCCCCTCGTTATCCATCCACACCCCCCACTGTCCCTCTCCTAGCCCCCCTCAACTGTCCGCAGTATGTGATGCTCCCCTCCCTGTGTCCACGTGTTCTAGTTGTTCAACACCCGCCTATGAGTGATAACATGCTGTGATCATTCTCAGCAAATTGACATAAGAAGAGGTGAGTCTTAGATGACATCTGCCTCTCCAGTGGTTTATTCTGGCAGTGCTTTCACAAGACATGAGCAGGCTGATGGCATGGGTTAGATATAATCACATGGTCAGATGACCAACTGACCAGGAAGGTCTCCATTTGGAGATAATTTTCAGAATTTGGGGGATTCTTTTTCTTTTGTTATAACTGTATGCAATCTGAGTCAGTTACCAGGTATTTTTTTCATAAAGGGAATTTGAGCCTATTCTTTTTAAGGTGAGCTTTGTTTTAAGGTTTATAAAAGTTGCAGCTATGCTGAGATCGACTACTCTTCTGGAAATCCCCTGCTTAGTTTCACCATACTTCTAAGTGATATGTAATGTCATCCCTGCAAGACACTTGAGTGGGGCTTATGGCTATCGTTATTCTTATAGCCGAGGAAGTCTCTTGTAGAGTACTATAATATTTGTGTTATAATGTTGTCGGTGCCAACGCTGCATGCCCTATAGTACTTCAGTGGTTTTATCACAATGTATTTCTATGACTTCCTCCTCTTCTCACTTCAACTTCTTTTGTGTGTGTGGGTCATTTTCCATACCAATGGCAACTCAGCATATGATCTAGAGACATCTATACTCTTCTTATTTTGTACCTTCTACATTTTATGCACATTTCTGACTCCCACTTTTCCTCTCTTTCATCTAGGGCTAGTTCCTCCATCTTTGCCCTGGTTCCCTTTTTATGTACACAGGAACACTGATGCTCTCTAATCAGCATTTAAACTTGTGAAGTATCTTCTGTCTTAAAAGAAACTAAAATTCTCTCCCCATATTCAAGTTCTCTAGTCACTAATTCAATTGTGTTTCTATTCACAACAGAAAATATTATTTATTTATTTGTTTGCTTATTTATTTATTTATTTTCTGAGACTAAGTCTTGTTCTGTCACCCAGGCTGGAGTACAGTAGCCGCAAGATCTATGCTCATCACAACCTCCGCCTCCTGGGTTCAAGCAATTATCCTGCCTCAGCCTCCTGATTAGCTGGGATTACAGGCACATGCCACCATACCCTGCTAATTTTTGTATTTTTAGTAGAGACAGGGTTTCACCATGTTGGCCAGGCTGCTCTTGAATCCCTGGGCTCAAGTAATCTGCCTGCCTCAGCCTCCCAAAGTGCTGGGATCACAGGTGTGAGACACCACACCTGCCAGTTTCCTCAATTTTAATTTTTTAATTTTTATGGGTACATAGAAGGTGTATTTATTTATGAGTATATGACATATTTTGATACAGGCATACAATGTGTAATAATCACAGGGTAAATGGGGCATTTTTTTATTTCTTTATGTTACAAACATTTCAATTACACTTATTTAAAAATATACAATAAGCTATTGTTTCTCATCCTGCTGTGTTAGCAAATACTAGATAACTATATATTTGTACCCATTACCCATCCCCATTTCTAACTATATTTTTGTACCCATTACCCACCCCCATTTTCCCTCCAACCCCACCACCCTTCCTAGACTCTGATAATGATCATTCTACATTTTCTCTCCATGAGTTTAATTGTTCTAAATCTTATCTCCCACAAATGAATGAGAACATATGAAGTTTGTCTTTCTTCAGTTTTGAAAAGAGAGTACTCCATTTACTGTCCTTAATTTCTCATCTCTTATTTATTTCTCAACCTTTCATGACATGTCTCCTCCTGTCTAAGTGACCTGCTTCCAGCAAGGGTTAGTGAACCACACCCTTATATGAAAGTTCAGTTGTACCTGAACGTAACCTTGAACCTGACAACGTTTTTCTTCTCTTTTCTTTTTCTTTTTTGACGAAGTTCTGTTTTGTTGCCCAGATTGGATTGCAGTAGCCCAATCTCAGCTCACTGCAATCTCTGCCTCCCAAGTTCAAGTGATTCTCCTGCTTCAGCCTCCCGAGTTGCTGGGACTACAGGCATCTGTCACTACACCTGGCTAATTTTGGTATTTTTAGTAGAGACAGGGTTTCATCATGTTGGTCAGGCTGGTCTCAGACTCCTGACCTCAGGTGATGCATCTGCCTTGGCCTCCCAAAGTGCTAGCATTACAGGCATGAACCAACCGCCCAGCCAACAGTGCTTTTCATTCCTCTTGGCTACTATAATACTACACTTCTTATTTTGGTTTGTCTTATTTTATTTTTTGCTTTGTTTTGGGCAGGCTCTAGCTTCTGAGCTCCCTTTGTATTCTCTTGATCTCCATATTTGTATGATTTCTTCCTCTGTCTGCTCCTTAAATCTTTCTGGTCCTCAGGGATCAGTGCAAGGCCCTTTTAAGTCTCATTTTACACGTGCTACTATACTTTCAAAACCTTAGATTTTAGTTATTTGTTAATTACTCCAAATCTGTAATCCCATCTCACTTGCCTTTTCTGAGCTCCATGCACATCTACTCATTCATTCAAAAATAAATCTCCAGTGAAAGCCTATTCTGCCCAAGCAAATTGCTACATGCCGAAAACACCATGATGAGCAAGGGACAAGAGCTTCCATTTTGGTGGTGAATACGGCCAACAAATAAGTAGGCAAATAAACAAACAAAGGGACTAAGAAACAGCTGTGGTCAAATACTCAGGGAGATAGTTTGGATGGAGTGGACTTGAAGCTGAGAAGAGTTAAAACCAGGCAAAAATGCCCATTCAAGAAGATCCCATGATGAAACAGCAAGCACAAATGCTTTGAGGAGAGAAGTTGATGAGTGTGAGGAAGTAAACAGTGATCTGAGTATGGATGTGGTCATTAGAGTAAATGCGGTAGGACACGAGGTTGAAGAAGTAGCTAAGAATCTCATAGTTTTTTGTGGGCCATAATCTGCAATTCAGATTTTACTTCAAAGACAATGCAAAGCCACTGAATCATTTTTGGCAAGAAAATAATTCTTTATCATTGTTGTTGTTATTTTATTCTTTTTAAGAACAGTTTTATAGTCATAGAAAAATTGAAAAATGGTACAGGGATATCCCCATATAACATCTGCTCCTTAAATGCATAGGTGCCTTAAAACAAAAACTTTTTAATTAAGTAAAATTCAGCTAGGTAAAACTACAGATACTACTGACTTTTTGTAAGTTGAAGACATCCATGTAACTAGTATCTGGGCCTAATAATGAAACATTACTCCTATCCCAGATGTCCTCTCAGGTTGTCTTCTAGTCATTACCTGTCCCCTGCTCAGAGTAAGCACAATTCTGACTTCTAACATGGATTAATTTAATCTGTTTTGTACTTTATATGAATGAAATTATACAGTATGTGCTATTTTATGTCTGGCTTCTTTTTATATTCTGTCTCTGAAATTATCCTATTTCACTATGTCTAGTGATATTTTCTCCATTCCCAGGCTTCAAAGTATTCCATTGTGTGAGTATTCTGCAATTTATTTATCCATTCAAATGAAAGTGGGCCCCTGAGTAATTCCCAGTTTGGGAAAATTATAAACACTGCTGTTAGAAGCAATTTAGTACATGTCTTTTGTTGAACATGTGCATTCATTTGTTGGGAATATGTCTAATAGTGGATTTGGGGGTAAAATTTTATGCATATGTTCACTTTTATTAATATATCCTTTGTATGGAGCGATTATAATATATATTGTATATATAGATGCATATTTAAATATACACAGATATATATGTATATATTTAAGTATTTATTTGGAAAATATTTCAGATGTACAGAAGAGCTGCAATAATGTTTGAGAGAACATCCATACTCCTTACCCATAATCAAATATTGCTAATATTTTGCCCCATCTTCTTTGTCATATACTTTTATTTATATAAATTTTACTTTTTCTTTATTATATGAGGGTAACTTACATACATGATTGTATTAGTCCATTCTCACGCTACTATAAAGAACTGCCTGAGACTGGGTAACTCATAAAAAACAGAGGTTTGATTAACTCACAGTTCTGCATGGCTGGGGAGGCCCCGGGAAACTTGCAATCATGGCAGAAGGGGAAGCAAACACATCCTTCTTCACAGGATGGCAGGAAGGAGAAGGGTTGAGCAAAGAGGGAAAAGCCCTTCCTAAAACCATCAGATCTCATAAGAATTAACTCACTACCATGAGAACAGCAGCATGGATGCAACCACTCCCATGATTCAATTACCTCCCTCCAGGTTCCTCCTATGACATGTGGGGATTATGGTAACTACAATTCAAGATGAGATTTGGCTGGGGACACAGCCAAATCATATCAATAATGCTCTTTTACTTCTGCATACTATACTATGTGTTACCTAAAATTAAGACTTTTAGTTACAAAACCATAGGACAGTTATCCATTTAGGTAAATTTAACATTGATATATAATATTTTTCCTAATCTTTTGCTGGTATTCCAGTTTTATTAGTTTACCTAATAATGTCTTTTATAGCATTTTAAAATTCCAACATAGGCTGAAATATTGAATTTAGTTTTAATCTTTTATACTCCTTTATTCTAAGACAGTTACTCTGCTTCTTTTGTCCTTTATGACATTGAAATTTTTAAAGTACAAAATCTCACTTTTTAGTAGAATAAGGACCACTTTTAAGTTCTTTGATAATTCTCCGTGGTTGGTTTCAATTTATGCAGTCATAACATGCATAATTGATGTATCCTTTTCAGGTTAACTCACAGAGATATACAATATATTTTTGCTCCCCTCAAGGTTGCCTGATTTCTCCAACATTATAGTTACTAGTTTTTTCCTTGCCACTAAACAATGGGGGTACATCTTTTAATATAATGCAAATATCTGTCTCCTCATCGAAATTCAGGAAAAAATTAAATGGCCTGGTACAGTGGCTCACACCTGTCATTCCAGCTTTTTCGGAGGCCAAGGTGGGTGGATCACTTCAGGCAAGGAGTTTGAGACCAGCCTGGCCAACATGGTGAAACCCCGTCTCTACTAAAAGTACAAAACTTAGCCGGGCATGGTGGTGCATGCCTGTAGTCCCAACTACTTGGGAAGCTGAGCCACCAGGAGGCGCAAGTTGCAGTGAGCTGAGAGTGAGCTGCTGCACTCCAGCCTGGACAAGAGAGCAAGACTCTGTCTCAGAAAAAAAAAATCTACCCCTTCTAAATTTAGCATCAGTTGATGATTCCTGCCTGAAATAATCTTTAGAGTGATATTTGCAAGGTGATAATTTTACAGCCCTAACACTCCCTTTATATTTATGAGTCAGCACTTGACATTCTACTATAAACAAGAGTCCTTCTTTTGCCTTGTATATTTACTTATAATTACATGATATAACTTTAAAGGACAATTTTGATTGCTGATTGTGGTTTAAGTATGGTGAGAGTAGAAGGAAGAGAGATCAATTATCTGAGTATGATAAAAAGTTCAAGAAAGAGATAATGTCTCCAATAAGAATCAGAAGGGAATAAGTGGGTAAATTTGAGATATCTTTGGACTTCAAATAAATAAGATTTGTTTAGAAGTATAGGATGAGTGCTCACTTCGGCAGCACATATACTAAAATTGGAATGATACAGAGAAGATTAGCATGGCCCTTGCACAAGGATGACACACAAATTCATGAAGCATTTCATATTTTTAAGAAGAAACTGGCAGCAACCCTTACTGTTCCGCAGCCCCTGCGGTTGATCCACAGGCAAGCAGGGTCCAGAGTGGACCTCCAGCAGTCCTGCAGCAGAGGGGCCTGACTGTTAGAAGGAAAACTAAGAAACAGAAAGAAAGAACTTCATGGTCAACAAAAATGACATCCACTCAGAGACCCCATCTGCAAGTCACCAGCTACAAAGACCACAGGTAGATAAATTCACTAAGATGGGAAAAAAACAGCACAAAAAGGATGAAAACACCAAAAACCAGAATGCCTCTCCTCCAAAGGATCACAACTCTTCATCAACTAGGGATCAAATATGGATGGTGAATGAATCTGATGAATTGACAGAAACAGGCTTCATTCAGAAGGTGGGTAATAACAAACTTCTCAGAACTAAAAGAACATATGCTAACCCAATGCAAAGAAACTAAGAACCTATAAAAAAAGGTTAGATGAGATGCTAACTAGAATAAACAGCTTAGAGAAGAATATAAACAACTGGATGGAGTCCAAAAACACAACACAAGAACTTTGTGAAGCATACACAAGTTTCAATAACTGAATTGACCAAGCAGAAGAAAGGATATCAGAGATTGAATAAAATGAAAAGGCAAGAATAGAGAAAAAAGAGTGAAAAGAAACGAACAAAGCCTCCAAGGAATATGGGATTGTGTGAAAAGACCTAATCTATGTTTGATAGGTGTACCTGAATGTGATGGAGAGAATGAATCCAAGCTGGAAAACACTCTTCAGGATATTATCCAGGAGAACTTCCCCAATCTAGCAAGCCAGGCCACCATTCACGTCCAGGAAGTACAGAGAACATCACAAAGATATTCCTCAAGAAGAGCAACCCCAAGGCACATAATCATCAGATTCACTGGGGTTGAAATGAAGGAAAAAATGCAAAGAGCAGCAAGAGAGAAAGGTCGAGTTACCCATAAAGGGCAGCCCATCAGACTCACAGTGGATCTCTCCACAGAAACCCTGCAAGCTAGAAGAGAGTGGGGGCCAATATTCAACATCTTTAAAGAAAGGAACTTTCAACCTAGAATTTCATATTCAGCCAAACTAAACTTCATAAGCGAAGGAGAAAAAATCCTTTATGGACAAGCCATTGCTGAGAAGTGTCATCACCACAAGGCCTGCCTTACAAGAGCTCCTGAAAGAAGCACTAAACAAGGAAAGGAACAACCAGTACCAGCCATCCAAAAACATACCAAATGGTAAAGATTATCGACACAATGAAAAAAAAATGTGTCAACTAATGAGAAAGACATCCAGCTAGCATCAAAATGGCAGGATCAAATTCACATGTAACAATATTAACCTTAAATGTAAATGGGCTAAATGCCCCAATCAAAAGACACAGACTGGCAAGTTGGATAAAAAGTCAAGACCCATCAGTGTGCTGTATTCAGGAAACCCATCTCACATGCAAGGACACATATAGGCTCAAATAAAGGGATGGAGAAAGATTTATTAAGCAAATGGAGAGCAAAAAAAAAAAAAGCAACAGTTGCAATCCTAGTCTCTGATAAAATGAAATTTAAACCAATGAAGTTCAAAAGAGACAAAGAAGGGCATTACATAATGGTAAAGTGATCAATGCATCAATATATACCCACCCAATACAGGAGCACTCAGGTACATAAAGCAAGTTCTTAATCACCTAAAAAGAGACTTTCACTCCCACTCAACAATAGTAGGAGACTTTAACACTGCATGGTCGATATTAGACAGATCAACGAGACAGAAAATTAACAAGGACATCCAGGACTTGAACTCAGATCTGGACCAAGCAGACCTAATAGACATGTACAGAAATCTCCACACCAAATCCACAGAATATACATTCTTCTCAGCACTGCATTGCACCTACTCTAAAATTGACTACATAATTGGAAGTAAATCACTCCTCAGCAAATGCAAAAGAATGGAAATCATAACAAATAGTCTCTCAGAAAACAGGGCAATCAAATTAGAACTCAGAATTAAGAAACTAACTCAGAAGCACACAGCTTCATGGAAACTGAACAACTGGTTCCTGAATATCAACTGGATAAACAATGAAATGAAGGCAGAAATAAAGATGTTCTTTGAAACCAATGAGAATGAAGACACAACATACCAGAATCTCTGGGACACATTTAAAGCAGTGTCTAGAGGGAAATTTATAGCAGTAAATGCCCACAGGAGAAGTGAGGAAGGATCTAAAATTGACATCCTATTGTCAAAATTGAAAGAGCTAGAGGAGCAAGATCAAAAAAACTCAAAAGCTAACAGAAGACAAGAAATAACTAAGATCAGAGCAGAACAGAAGGAGATAGAGACACACACACAAAAAAAAGGTTAAAAAATTAATAAATCCAGGAGCAGGTTTTTTGAAAAGATCAACAAAATAGACAGACTGCTAGCCAGATTAATAAAAAAGAAAAGGGAGAAGAGTTAAATAGATAATAAAAATGATAAAGGAGATAGCACCACTGACTCCACAGAAATACAAACTACAATCAGAGTTTACTACAAACAATTCTATGCACATAAACCAGTAAACCTGGAAGAAATGGAAAAATTCCTGGACACTTGCACCCTCCCAAGTCTAACCCAGGAAGAAGTTGATACTTTGAATAGACCAATAACAAGGGCTGAAGTTGAGGCAGCAATTAATAGCCAGTCTTTCAATGGAGTGAATGTTTACACAAACTGTGGTATATCCATATCAGAGAATATTACTCAAAAATAAAAATGAACAAGTTATTGATAAATGCAAACACTTGGATGAACTTTAAAACAATTATGCTGAATGAAAAATGCCAATCCCAGAAGACAATATATTGTATAATTCTACTCATTTAACATTCTTGAATGACAAAACTATAGAAAACAGATTAGTCATGGTCAGAGGTTAGGAATGAAAAAATGGCAGAAAGCAGGTGTATGTGATTATAGAAAGGAAGCACAACAGATCCTTTACACAATGGATTTGTTTTGCATCTTTATTATGATGGCATTTACATGAACATACATATCTGGTAAAATTGCATAGAGCTAATTAAACACACATACACACGTGTGTGTGTATAAAATTCACTTCATGTGAATCTATACATTTAAAAAAATATATTAAAAAGAAGTTAATTAGAAGGCTTTATTTTCAGGTTTTTTTCTGTATGATATTCTAATTTATGGATATATCTTAATTATCCATTCCAATTGTGATACATGTTTGTATTTACTTCCACTTTTTGACTGATTTGAATGTTTTTAGTAAATAATTTATATATATATTTTAATATACATCAGGATAGCTCAGCCTCAACAGTATTGCCATTTTAATCTAATAATTCTCTCTTTTTGGGAGTCTCTACTATATGATGTATGATGTTTAGCAGCGTCACTGGGGTCTACTGATTACATGCCTTAGCACCTCCTCTCCAAATTGTGAAAGTCAAATATGTCTTCAGATGTTGCCAAATACCTTTTCGGGACAAAATCACTCCTGATTGAACACCACTAATTTACATATATGTACACTTTTCAAGGGTGCAAAAGTGGAGTGGAATTGCTCTTAATCATTACCTTTAAATCTAGAAAGAGAATGTGAATTTTTTTTCCAAAATTATTTTACCCATTTGTATGCCCATCACCCATTTGTATAAAAATTACCTATCAGACTTTTAAATTTTATCCATTCTGTTATATTGGCAGTGAAATCTCATTATCAATTTAATCTGCATTCTTTCATTATTAATGTTTGTTCACCTTTCTAAAAGTATATTTACTGGTTACTTGAATCTACTATTTACAGTGACTGCAAATATTTGACTGTGTTTCTATGGGTTTAAATATTTTTAACTTTTGTAGAATTTTTAAAAAAATTATTTTAATGCATTTTGTATTTAAGTACTCTGTATGCTGTGTATGCACACACACACACACACACATCATATTTTCTCCCACTCACTGGTTTCCCTTGACAATGTGATTCTATGGTAGGAAGATGCAGAAACCAAGAATAACTAGAGCATTCTTGAAATAGAGCAAGGTGGAAAAACTTGTACTACTGAATATCAAGAAATACTGAAGTCACATTAACCAATAGAGTCTGGTGTTGGCCCAACTATAAATAAATAGACCAGATGAAGAAAATTTTAAAAAACCCAATACAAACTCACACATATTCAGACACTTGATTTGAGAGAAAGATCACATTACAGAGCAATGTAAAGGCTCATATTTTAATAAATGGACATGGAAAATTAATATATATTTGGGAAGATAAAACAAAATTCCTACTGTATGCCATACTCAAAAATCAGTTCCTGATAATTTATGAACTTAAGTTGAAACAATAAAGCATTTAGGAGATAACATTTTAAAAATCTTAATAAACTTGGATTTCTTGTTGGAAACTAAAATCTTAATAAACTTATGGAAAACTGGCTCTTAAATAGAACATAAATTTGACTACTTTAAATTAGGAAGTATTTATCAACAACTTATTACTTTCTGTTCCCCTGCCTGTACATATAGCTTACTCCTTCCCTTCCTTTAGTGCCTTTTGCTCTCTCAGTGAACATGTTCTTGACCTCCCTGTGCAAAATTGTGGTGCTCCCTCTCCACCACCACTCACATTTGGATTTCACAGTCCCCATTCACAGTCCCCATCCTCTGCTCCTGCTGTGTTTCTCCTCAGCATTCAACACAATCTAACATGGTGAAGTTCCTGGAGGTTAGACATTTTTGCCTTTTTTATTTTAATGCTGTATTCCCAGGACCTAGCTCAGCAGTAATTGGCAAATAGGGAACACTAAATTAACAGGAGTTGAATGAATAAATATTCCTCTTCCATTCTTTCTATTATTTTTATCTTTTCTTTTTCATGGATCCAGTGCCCAAACAGAAACCTGTGTATGGCATCAGATGGTTCTCTCACCTGCCCTTCATACTTAACCAGGTTTTAATATATCTTAAATGTGTTTCTATCTTTATAACTGATTTCCCCCAGCCTGCGTTGTTGTCACTGCTAAGGTAGACTACTGTAGCGACCCTGACTGACCTTCCTCCATTGTACTTTCCCTTTTGAAGTAATTCCTTCACTGCAGTCTGAGTGATATATTTCTAAATACTGATTAAACAAAAACCTCTATTACAATAACATCCATTGTCCTCAAGATGAAATGCATGCTCTTTATTGTGGTTCTTAAAGCCTTCATATCTTTATTTACCAGCTTCATCTCTAACCTATTCCTATTTCTATTCCTTTTCCTACCTTCCCTACTCTCATCCTACCCTACTATATTCTTGTTCATCCCTTTATCTTCGGCTCTTGGAAGGACTCAACTTGAATATTTCTTCCAGGCTGTCTTCCCATTCCTCGAAGTCCTGGTTAATTTGCTTTGCTCTTTTTCTGAGATACTCCCATAGCTACTTGTACTTCCTCCCTGACACTTTATCACACCATATTTGATTGCCTGGACACTTGCCTATGGGTGTTTCCCACACCAAATATAAATAAGATGACCATAAGTGCCATGACTGGCTCGGCCTTGATCTTAGCAGAATCCTGGGGTATTTAGGTCTCAGGAAATATTGATAAACATTGTCTGTTTTCCTCTGTAGAAAACTTTGAGTTTGCAACAGAGAGAATCTACTTAAAATAGTATGAAATTTAAAATAAATAGAGCACTAAGGCCAGAATTGATATGTTTGTGTAGATGACTACATGAACATACGTGATCAGCATGGTCAAAGTAAGTATTTTCTAGAAACCATTAATAATTTTATATTAAAATTCTTATAATTATTGTTATTTAAAGAGGACAGCATTGTAACAAATTGATAGGGTTATTTTTCTTTTATGTTTTCTCAGTATTATTATTACTTTCAATACACAAGAATGGCACAAATGTAGAGATAGAACATTAATGATCATGCAATTTCAAACAATTTGAATTTTGTCTATTCTTGGAAAAATTATTTTGAATTTATGCTTAAGTTTAACCTATTTAAAATAGACCTCATAGTAATGGATTCAAAATAATGTTAAATGTCAAATAGTGTTTTTATTTCTGGTTATCATTAACTTTGCAAAGCAAAATATACAATTGTTTGCAAAGAGATGACCACCTCAAAATATCTAGGTAGGCTGCTTCCAAGATGTGTCCTTTCTTCTTATTTGCTATTCAAGAAAATATGAGAAGAAATTAATTCAGTGCAATTTATAACTGCAGCTAAAAAGAAATATATTAAATCAAGGCCCTTTTCTAAACCACATCCTTCCTGAAAACTGGAATATTTCTCCTAAACTGAATACAGCAGCAAAACTAAAGGTGAAAGTTATTTTGTATACTCCTGAATATGAAACAAAACTCTTTTTAAATTCAGGGATTACTCCATAGTAATGCCTGATAACAGGAAAATAGTTGATAACAGTTCTGACAATCACTGAGGAGGATGCAATGACAAGGGTATACTTAGGTACATATGGTGGGAACTGACCCTTATTCGGAGTTTCTGTTAATTGATGTGATCTCCGATTGACAAAATTACAGGGTACGATCTGCCTCTGGAGTCCAGGAAGTTACCTCAGGGAGAGCCTGGTGCTAGGACATATGTATCACGATGCTTGCAGAGGAAAGCTGAATGGACAAGTGTGATACAAGTTGTCTGATGGTCACAGAAAGTACGAAGTTCTTCACCTTTCAATGAGTGAGGGGCATCCCTCATGCAGAAACATTAGCAAATCACATCAATGTAAATGGTCAAGCTGAACACTGGTGTCCACAGAATAAGAATCTTACCCAAATTGTTAGAAACCGTATTTTTATTCCTACCAATGACTCTAAGCTGTACATGCTAAAATATAGTTTAGAGAATTTAGGAAAGGTGGAATGAAATGGCCTAAAGTGCATTTAAAAGGAACTGTATTTTTTCAGGGTTCACTATTATACCAAAATGAAATTCTGAAGGTAAAAATACTGCTGTTCAAGGTCCTGAAGGATAAATTTGACTGTTTCTACAGAAAACTCACACTTATTTTGGCAACCAAGCAGTGTTAAATTTAAAAGAAAGTTATGTATGTTTTTGTATGTGTGTATATATGACTCATATATGACACATAAAACAAGGACTGCTACAAGAAATTCAAATGTTTTTATTGTTGTGAAATGCTGAGGAAATGACAGTACTTCCAGAGATATCTCATTCCCAGTAGAAAGGAGTTATGGGCAAACTAATAGAGCCAGAAGAAGGAAATGCCAAAACAAACAAACAAACAAAAATGTAACTAAAAGGAGGTGCTATCCAAATCCTGGGCATATAGACAATTCTGTCAAGGACGTTAAGCCCATCAGTTACAGTTTACTGTATCTGACAATACAATAAAAATCTGGACTTTCTTTTTTAGCTCTGTTTCCTTCTAGCTCCATCACAAGGACCTTAGGACATTTTAATTAAGTATATTTTAAAAGCATATACGCATATAGATGGATATAGCTACATACACACATACACACATAAATATATACACATATACACATATATATTTCATATATAGAATCTCACTGTTTTGAATTTCCAAAATATTAAAATTCATTTTTTTTCTCAGAATGGTTGGAACATAAGCTACTCTGATTAAGTAAATGCTATATTTGGCTTAGCCGACATTTATTACATATAATGTGTGATATATCCAATTTCAAAGACTGTGAATCTGGTAAATAAACACAATACACTCATATCTTAAATATTCTTTAGATTTTTAGATGGTCCTGAATATGCTTAAGTATCTTTCAGTAAATATGTTATTAGAATGATATTTTAAACACTTTACTAATTTAAAGTATTATTAATAAACATTAAATCAGAATGCTATTTAGAGTTCAAAATTTAAATAACAAAATAAAAATGTTTTTATTATTTGAAGCATGCTTGTATTATTTATACTTACATTTGCAATTGGCCTATTTACAAATTCTGGTCATATAGGAAGTGGTCACCTAACATGAGATTGTTCAAATTCCAGTCCTTAATATCTTAATTTTTCTATTGGCCTTTGAATAATGTCTCATCACAATCTCTATTAAAAAGAGTGAGGAAATGTAAAAAAACACATAAAATACAATTTACAATATATAACATGTATTACACCTACTATAGTCCCCATTTTACAGATAAGAAAATGTGGTTCGGGGGGTTTTAAGTTAATTCTTTAGATGCACAAAGCCAGCAAGTAGTAGACTTCTAGCCCATCAGGATTGATTGAAAAGACAATATTTTTGTCATGTAAAATAAGCCAATGGACAATATTATACTAATTTGGAAGTTTAAAAGTAAAAAATATAATTGCTGCTCAGTTTTAATAAAATGGTTTTCTCTAAGTAATACATGTTTCTTTAAAAAGGACATTTCCAGATATTTTGCATTCCCAATAGGAAAGGTTGATGGCCCAAACACCACAGCTAAGGTCAACACAAAGCTGGCAGTGTGAGACTTGTGGCTCACAGGTCTGGTGGCTCCAGAGTTTTGTACTTGTAAACATGTTGCTGTAATGCTTCTACTACTAGTTAGTTTTGCCAGTTACTAGAAATGATGTTGAAATGACTGGTAAAACATTTACACTACTGATTAAATTTACATTTGTGAACTTTCCTTGCACTGAAAAAAACCTGTTCCTTTTCATATTACAGAGCATTGGCAATCAGCTATAATTTTATCTAAACTGATGTAGATAATTAATTATATAAAATTAACAACTACTAACATCAAGTAATAGATAAGAATGAGTTATAATTACTATATTAATTGGCTGAATGTAAATAATTGTAAATGTATTAAAAGTAATTAATTCTCCCAATTAGATAATCACTTTCCTAAAATTATTAATTATGGTATGAATTTGTTCTACAAATTTGTTAAAAATAATTCATGTACAGGTAGCCTAAGCTCAGTTTAATATGAATTACTTTAAATTCCACACAATAGGAATCAATTGGCATTTTCTTTTAGGTACCTTATCGTAAATATGCAGATAGTGCATATTGAAAAGCATTTACAATTCTTTAGCTGTTAGAAGAAAGAAACTCAGTCAAATATAGTATAATGATGCCCTAGGATAATTATAATGAAGTAATAACTGACCTTAGCCATGTACTAAACTGTGACATCTTGAATTCAGTTGCTAGTATAAACTACAATTACCAAATCACTCAGTGGTTTAGAAAATCAAACTATATTCTCTCCAGCTATTCTTCTGGTTTGGCATTACCTTCTAAATTTCAGGCTTACCCAGGTCTGCCATGGTGTAGCAACTGCCTACATTTATTGATAAGCAAATATTTTCTGATCTGTTGCCACAAAGGAAGGAACACCCAAACTGGGAGGCCAGATTAAAAATTAAAATCTTGTCAAATGTCCAATTCTCAGCATGACTTATTATTTCGTATTGTCATTTTCCGTACCCACAGAGTTAAGTCTTGTTAATTTTAGCACATTTAAAAGAATCCTAAATCATGGGTTTAAAACTAATGGGGTTGAACAGACATTTATTTATCCTGCAAAGCAGGCCAATAAACAATTTTATGTTTCCAAATGCTAATTTGGAAGTTTGAAAATCAAAGAATGTATTGCTAATTTTAAGAAAAACGGATTACATGAAGTAGATAGGAAAACAAATATACACATGCTGATAAAACATTCCTCTTTGATCCATCTGATGCCCACTTTTAAAACTGAAGAGAAATAATAGAAAATATTGAGCTTCAGTTCTTCAATTGGCACTTAAATTGCAAGGCCTTGAGAGGTGAGAAAAAGGCATGAAACTGTGTTGCCTCCGATCCTTAGGTGAAAACAAAATTCTTGTCTAAAAACATAAGTTGCAATTATTGGTCCAAAAGCCTGTCATGATTCACCTGGCACATTGGACTCATCTGCTTGCTTAGGCTTAAATCTTTACTAGTATTCCTTTAAGTCATTAACATATTAAGTTAAAAAAAAAAAAGACAGCGAACATTGATTCCCTTAAATGGAGTTTTAAGAAAGTTGAAAATTTACCAAGTCAGGCACATTTTCAGTCTTCATAAGGAAAGCTTTAATTTACAATCACTGTGAAACCCCATGATACACTAAAATAGTACATTGTCAAAAGTACCAAACTATTGGGAAAAAGATGTTAATGTGATGATATTTCTAATTTTAGTCTATCCCTATATTACAGTCCTATAGCACCTTTTCTCCAAGGAGATCAGAATGCTTTATATTTAGAATAAGACGGAAATGCAAATCAAAGTGAAAGTTCCCCTAGAATTATGTTGTAAAGATTACGAGCCATAGAAGAAGAGAAGGGCATCAGAAGAAAATAGAAGCATGAGCAATAGGAATCCATGCAGGCCCTGGCAAGTTGTCTGACTTAAGTGTTGCTGCTGCTACCTTCTCTAAATTTAATAGTAAGGACAGACAACAGGGGCTGTTCGAGGAAAACCTCATGTTTGGTCCAGTATAATACATCTTGATTTACCATCATAATTTAACCATTTCTATCCTTCTCCAGAGTCATTAGGGCTGAGTTCTCCAGTTTCCCTCAGAGGATTGTGAAAGGTCAAGGCTTGTCTCATGAGTTGTATTTTGTACATGTGGTTTAGTGATTGCTAATAGTAAGAGGTGGGATCACTCAGAGAATACCTGCAACTATTACAGACATCTTCAGGATATCTTTATACTGGCACGTCTCAGAAGAAGGTATGGGCTTTAGGCAAATATTTTCATTCTCTCGGAGTATGGTAAAATGTATTTTGGTACCAACAGATGCCAATGAAAAACTTCAAATAATTTATAAACAAACACAAATTTCATTCTCGCTAATCCAATTCTTTCTACTAATATATAGAGACAGGGAATTTGAATTCAGACATCTTATGTTCAAATCATGGCACATTAATACCACTAACTTCTACTTGAATTAGCAAGTTATTTAACCTTTCTGTGCCTCAGTGCTGGCATCTTTTCCACTGGGTATAGAATGCTTCCTACCTCATAGATTGTTATGAGGATTACTATGTGGCATATAGAAATAAATCAATACATTTATCTATTAAGTGCATGGGAAATATTTTTTTATTCAGGGTGCTAACAGGAACAGAAAAATATCTAGACTCATTGCCAGTTGAAAACACTCCATGCCCTGCCTCTAGGGGCCAGCAGCTCACCTTTGGAAACTATGGCTGTATTACAAGAGTTTTCTGTAGGGAGTGTTGGGCTAAATCCTGACAACTGAGAATCTGTAGGGACATTTTGAGAGATAATCAAAGAAGGCATGCCATTATGTTGGAAAGATCTTGATTACTGCAGAATTGCTTTGTTCAACATTAACATACATTGCCTAGTGCAGAAAAAATGGTAAATAAATATTTAAAAAGAATAGCACTCATTTCTATGTTCTCAACTTTTTGTAGTGCTCTGAAGTAAGGCACAGGTTTATCTGGCTATCACAAAAAATAAAAATTGAAACTGTATTATACATTTTGAGAGCACTATGATTTCATTCAAATTTTCCAAGGAGAGGCCACATATATCAAAACATTAGTATTATATCAGTTTGATACTTTAGGATAGTTAGAAAACTTCTATCAAGTTCCCTAAAAAACAGAGCAAACTTCATGTAATATGAGAGCTCTTCCATGTCTCTGCTACAAGTCCACCTAGAAGTAGGGCCAAGAATACTGGGCTATACAACTAAGTCTAGAGTCCCTTGGAATCCAGAGAATACACTAGGATCTGGGGTTTGGTTTGACACCCTACGCCAATTTAGCATAAGGCTGATTTCAGGCAGGACAAAAATAGTTCAACATACGCAAGTCTATTAACGTAATTCACCACATAAACAGAAACAAAAACAAAAACCACATGATTATCTCAATTGACGCAGAGAAGGCATTTGACAAAATTCAACAGCCCTTTATGCTAAAAGCCCTCAATAAACTCGGTATCAATGGAACGTATCTCAAAGTAATAAAAGCTATTTATGACAAACCAACAGCCAATATCATACTGAATGGGCAAAAACTGGAAGCATTCCCTTTGAAATCTGGCACTAGACAAGGATGCCCTCTTTCACCACTCCTATTCAATATAGTACTGGAAGTTCTAGCCAGAGCAATCAGGCAAGAAAAAGAAATAAACAGTATTCAAATAGGAAAGGTGGAAGCCAAATTGTCTCTATTTGCAGACGACATGATAGTATACCTAGAAGACCCCATCGCCTCAGCCCAAAAACTCCTGAAACTGATAAGCAACTTCAGCAAAGTCTCAGGATATAAAATCAATGTGCAAAAATCACAAGCATTCATGTACACCAATAACAGACTTAAAGAAAGCCAAATCAAGAATGAACTGCCATTCGCAATTGCTACAAAAAGAATAAAATACCTTGGAATACAACTCACAAGGAACGTAAGGGACCTTTTCAAGGAGAACTACAAACCACTGCTCAACAAAATCAGAGAGGACACAAACAGATGGAGAAACATTCCATGTTCATGATTAGGAAGAATTAATATCGTGAAAATGGCTATACTGCCCAAAGTAATTTACAGAATCAACGCTATCCCCATCAAGCTACCATTGACTTTCTTCACAGAACTGGAAAAAACCACCATGAACTTCATATGGAACCAAAAGAGAGCCCGCATAGCCAAGTCAATTCTAAGCAAAAAGAACACAGCGGGGGGCATCACACTACCGGATTTCAAACTATACTACAAGGCTACAGTAATCAAAACAGCATGGTACTGGTACCAAAACAGAGATATAGACCAATGGAACAAAACAGAGGCACCGGAGGCAACACAACATATCTACAACTATACAATCTTTGATAAACCCGACAAAAACAAGCAATGGGGAAAGGATTCCCTGTTTAACAAATGGTGTTGGGAAAACTGGCTAGCCATGTGCAGAAAGCAGAAACTGGACCTCTTCCTGACACCTGACACTAAAATTAACTCCAAATCGATTAAAGACTTAAACATAAGACCTGGCACGATAAAAACCCTAGAAGGAAATCTAGGCAAAACTATCCAGGACATAGGAGTAGGCAAGGACTTCATGAACAAAACACCAAAAGCATTGGCAACAAAAGCCAAAATAGACAAATGGGACCTAATGAAACTCCACAGCTTCTGCACGGCAAAAGAAACAGTCACTAGAGTGGATCGGCAACCAACAGAATGGGAAAAAATTTTTGCAGTCTACCCATCTGGCAAAGGGCTGATATCCAGAATTTACAAAGAACTCAAATGGATTTACAGGAAAAAAACAAACAAGCCCATTCAAAAGTGGGCAAAGGATATGAACAGACACTTTACGAAAGAAGACATATATGAGGCCAACAATCATATGAAAAAATGCTCATCGTCACTGGTCATCAGAGAGATGCAAATCAAAACCACATTGAGATACCATCTCACGCCAGTTAGAATGGCGATCATTAAAAAATCTGGAGACAACAGATGCTGGAGAGGATGTGGAGAAAAAGGAACACTTTTACACTGTTGGTGGGAGTGTAAATTAGTTCAACCATTGTGGAAGACGGTGTGGCGATTCCTCAAGGCCTTAGAAATAGAAATTCCATTTGACCCAGCAATCCCATTACTGGGTATATATCCAAAAGACTATAAATTGTTCTACTATAAGGACACATGTACACGAATGTTCGTTGCAGCACTGTTTACAATAGCAAAGACCTGGAATCAACCCAAATGCCCATTGATAATAGACTGGATTGGAAAAATGTGGCACATATACACCATGGAATATTATGCAGCAATCAGAAATGATGAGTTTGTGTCGTTTGTAGGGACATGGATGAATCTGGAGAACATCATCCTCAGCAAACTGACACAAGAAGAGAAAATGAAACACCGCATATTCTCACTCATAGGCGGGTGATGAAAAATGAGAACACATGGACACAGAAAGGGGAGTACTAAACACAGGGGTCTATTGGGGGGAAAAGGGGAGGGCCAGTGGGAGGGGGAGGTGGGGAGGGATAGCCTGGGGAGAAATGCCAAATGTGGGTGAAGGGGAGAAGAAAAGCAAAGCACACTGCCATGTGTGTTTCTACGCAACTGTCCTGCATGCTCTCCTCATGTACCCCAAAACCTAAAATCCAATAAAAAATTAAAAAAAAATAAAAAAATAAAAAAAAAATAGTAATAGAGCTTCCGATTCCTATCAGACACAGTAAATCTATTTTAGATTCTCATTGTAAATAATAAACACAGTAATGAGACATAAAGATTTCCCTGTATTACTTATGCTGAAGTCAAGAAGTAGAACTGAGCTGATTGACAGAATATGCCCTATGGGAAGTTATCTAATTTGTTCAGACAGGTATGGGACACTATGAATATTCAGGTGTCCACTCACCTTCCCCAGATTCTTACTGATTTGGAAGTTTTATGAACAACAACAATTATTAAGCAATAATTCTAAATAAATGCTTTTTATTAAAAATAAAAATAATTATTCATTTTCATTATCTGGTCAGATGCTATGATTTAAAACCTGGGCTACTTCATTTCTTAATTTTCATTCAATTTCTCTCATTCTACTCATTTATTCCCTTATTTCAAAGACTTTCCTGAGTTAAATAAACATTTTAAATTCTCTAACAGCTATTTTCAGTCTGGCTTCCCTCCCAGGTATGGAGTCAGCACATTGAGACACTGTACTTTTCTTCATTATTGATTGATAAGTGACACCACTTTCCTGGTTCACAGTCAGAGACGCAAGAACAGACAGTCCGGCTACACCACAGAGTTTAACACACACACACACACACACACACACACACATCTACACACACACTACTGAAATTACGGTTGCTTCTTAAAGTAGGAAAGCAATATAATAAAAGTATAAAGCTATTAAATATTTTATATATGTAACAGTTTCAAAAGAACAGATGAGTTTTTCTACTACTGATTCTAGTGGTTGGCACCCAATCATTAACTCATTCATACAGTCAACATACCTGAGTGCTTACCAGACATTAGGCTCTATGGATACACTAGAAGTTAAGAAAGTGTTTGGTAACTGGAGCATCTGAGCTGGACAATGAAAGAAAAGAATGGTGAGTAGCCTGAGTGGGAGGAAATGAGAACAGAAAAACACATGGAAGCAGGTTTTGCATACCCTAGATGCAAAACTACGGAATTTAGATCACATCCTGTAGACATCTCGGAACCACTGGAAATTTTCAAATGTGAAGATGAAAAATTTATCTTGGATGTTTTTTGAACAAATATAACGAGTGTTTATGGAAAATGGATTGGAGTAGACAGACAAAAGAAATTCAAGAGGATACACACAAATGGAAAGACATCTCGTGATCACTGATCAAAAGATCTGATATTGTTAAAATGACTGTACTACCCATGTCAGTCTACTGATGCAATGCAATCTCCATCCAAATACCAACATCATTTTACACAGAAATAAAAAAAAATTCTAAAATTTATATGGAACAGAAAAAGAGTCTGAATAACCAAAACAAAAAAACACACAGTGGAAGGCATCGTGCTCCCTGACTTCAGATTAAATTACAAGGTTATAGTAACTCCAACAGCTTGGTACTGGCATAAAAACAGACACATACACCAACAAAACAGAATAGAAAGCACAAAAATAAATCCATGTACTTATGGAGAATTGATTTTTGACAACTGTGTTAAGAACATACATTAGAGGAATGACATCTCTTTAAAAAATGGTGCTAGGCTCATAGGCGGGTATTGAACAATGAGAACACACGGACACTGGGAGGGAAGCACTACACACTGGGGTCTGTTGGGGGGAAATAGGGGAGGGACAGCGGTGGGGGGGAGTTGGGGAGAGATACCATGGGAAGAAATGCCAGATATAGGTGATGGGGAGGAAGCCAGCAAATCACACTCTCACGTGTGTACCTATGCAACAATCTTGCATGTTCTTCACATGTACCCCAAAACCTAAAATGCATTTTTAAAAAATGGTACTAGGAAAACTCATGAAGATACAGAGTAGATGGATGGCTACCAGACACTGAGAAGGGTAGTGGTGGTTGTGGCTGGGGTGAAGAGGGAAGGGGGATGATTACTGGGTAACAAAAAATAGAGTGAAGAAGACCCAGCGTGTGCTAGCACAACAGGGTGACTGTGGTCAAAAATAATTTGATCTTACATTTTAAAATAACTAAAGGAATGTAATTGTTGTAACACAAAGGATAAATGCTTGTGGTATTAGTACCCCATTTATCCTAATGTGATTATTATTATGCATTGCATTCCTGCATCAAAATATTTCACGTAACCCAAATATATAAAATTACTATGTACCCACAAAAATTAAACATCAAAAATACCAAAATACCCAAACAAACAAAACCTATATGGTTCTAGGTCCACTCTGTATCATCCTAAATACATAATAATATTCCCTCAGGACCTCCCCACCTGAAAGCTCCTCAGGCATCTCAGATACAACCTGCCTCCATACCGTGCACAACTGCATCCTACACTCCAGACCAGGGTTACCTACCTGCTCCCTATTTAAATTTTGTGCAGAATAATTCTTTTCCTTATGTGACTGTTTTGTGTACTGTAGGATGTTTTGCAACAGCCATGGCCTTTATTCAGTGCACATGACTAGCGGCCTAATATGGTTTGGCTGTGACCCCACCCAAATATCATCTTGAATTCCCACGTGTTGTGGGAGGGACCTGGTGGGAGGTCATTGCATCATGGTGGCAAGCTTTTCCCATGCCATCCTCATGACAGTGAATGAGCCTCATGAGATCTGATGGCTTAAAAAGAGGCATTCTCCTGCACAAGCTTTCTCATGTTTTTGCCTTCTGCCATCCACCTAAGATATGATTTACTCCTCCTTGGCTTGTGCCATGATTGTGAGGCTTCCCCAGCCATGTGGAACTGTTAAGTCTGATGAAACCTCTTTCTTTTATAAATTGCTCAGACTCAGTTATGTCTTCATCAGCAGCGTAAAAATGGACTAATACACGTCATTTCCCCCAGTGGTGAAAAACAAAAATATCATTTAATATTACCAAATATCTCCAGTGGAGAACCATTGCTCCAGACTGACCTAGATAATGTGATTCTCCAAATATATGATTTTATACACTCTATCTCCTGGAGTAGATATCTCTCTGGTTTCCTACCAAGATGTCTCTTCTCATCCATCAGTAACCAGGTTGAGTATCACACTGCCTAAGAAATTCTCCTTTCTGGAAACACAGTATCATGTCTACACTGCTTTTATTCCACGAATATAATAAAAATTGTTTTATCATAATTATTTCTGTGCATTCGTTTTCCACAACTAAACTCTTGCAGGTTTCTGGAGGCCTGGCACATTGTTGATCTTTACAGGTGTTTAAATAAATCAATGAAAGGAAGAAAAGTTTCCACATACAATAGTAAAGTTTTCTATTAAAGTTTCACTGTTAAAGGTTATCTATTGGAAGCCAGCAAGGTATTTCTGATTGATTTTTTCCTTTGTTAAGTATTTTTAATGTATGCTTTAGTTTTTTTTTTGCATCAATTTATTTCAAACTAAGTCAATATCAGTAACTATTTTTGACATTATTTTAATGGGTTTCAAAATCACCAATTACATAAATGAGGTATTTTAGATATAATTTACTATTTTAGAAGCTGTATATTGAAAATACATGTGGAGGAGGGGATAGCAAGGGGTAGGGGATAGGGGAGGGATAGCATTAGGAGAAATTCCTAATGTAGTTGATGGGGTGATGGATGTAGCAAACCACCATGGGACTTGCATACCTATGTAACAAACCTGCATGTTCTGCACATGTACCCCAGAACTTAAAGTATACATAAAAAAGAAAATGAGGGCCAGGTACGGTGGCTCAAGCCTGTAATCCCAGCACTTTGGGAGGCCGAGGCGGGTGGATCACGAGGTCAACAGATCGAGACCATCCTGGTCAACATGGTGAAACCCCATCTTCTACTAAAAATACAAAAAATTAGCTGGGCATGCTGGCACGTGCCTGTAATCCCAGCTACTCAGGAGGCTGAGGCAGGAGTATTGCCTGAACCCAGGAGGTGGAGGTTGTGGTGAGCTGAGATCTCACCATTGCACTCCAGCCTGGGTAACAAGAGCAAAACTCCGTCACAAAAAAAAAAAAAAAGAAAAGAAAATGATAAATAAACTTGACTAAATTATAATAAAATATTGTCTTCCAAGAAAACATATGTGGAATTTTCTTTAAAAAAATTCAACTTTTATTTTAAGTTCTGGGATACATGTGCAGGTTTATTATATTGGCAAACTTGTCGCTCTGAGGTGTGGTATAGAGATTATTTCATCAGCTAGGTACTAAGCATAGCACTTGACAGGTTTTTTTCTTCCTGAACCTCTCCTTCTGCCCACCCTCCTCCCTCAAGTAGGCCCCAGTATCTATTGTTCCCTTCTTTCTTTTCATGTGTTCTCATTATGTGGCTCCCATTTACAAGTAAGAACATGTGGTTATTTATTTGGTTTTCTGTTACTGCATTAGTTTGCTAAGGCTAATATTTTCAGTGCTCTTAGCAATATAATAATGTTCTTCATGTATATATAATCTTTTATCAGGAGGTTAAAAAACATTTAAGTTAATTAATCTCTACACATCTTAATGAGGAAGGTGAGTTAGTTTCCATTTTGTTTGTTTGAATAAATAAAACTAGATTACTTTTTTCTAGAAAATTGTTGACAGTCCTGAGATTAGCATTAGGAATGCCTGTCACCAGACTTGCTCTTATGTTGCAGACGTGTTGGAAATATTAGTTGAAATAACTAGGTTTAGTGGACTAGGCTTCAACTCTGTGGAAACACATTGAGAAGAACCACATGTGGAACTTGTCAGAGATGTTCGTCAGGTCTCAATCAAACTGAGCTAATAATATAAGACTTTTTTCTTCTTAATAGTCTTAATGTTTTATGTTTGTCGTCATCATAAAATTCTGTTAAGATTTTTTAGTAAAGGTTAGAGCAGGGGTCCCCAACATCCAGGAAGCAGACAAGTATCACTCCTTGGTCTGTTAGGAACTGGGCCCACAGCAGGAGGTGAGCTGCAGCAGCATTTCCCCCTGAGCTCCGCCTCCTTTCAGATCAGAGGCAGCATTAGATTCTCATAGGAACACCAACCCCATCGTGAACTGCACATGTGAGGGATCTAGCTTGTGCTCTCCTTATGAGAATCTAACTAATGCGTAATGGACTGAGGTGGAACAGTTTCATCCAGAAACCATCCCTGCCCCTGCCCCACACTGGCTGTGGAAATATTGTCTTCCATGAAACCAGTCCCTGGTGTCAAAAAGTTTGGGGACTACTGGGTTAGAACATTCCAAAGTGAGAGAGGGGTGTGTGTGTGTGTGTGTGTGTGTGTGTGTGTGTGTGTGTGTGTAAACAAAAGAAAATGTTTCTTATTAATAAGATACTTGACTTCTTCCTAATTGCTTTTGTAGTTTTAAGCCTGGGAGCATCAATCCACTACTAGGGGATTACTACAATGGCTTTGATTCTAAGTCCTAAATGATAAAATTCTCAACAAATAAACTTGAGCCTTGAGTAAGATTTCCACTTACATAAATACAGTACTGAATTAGCACCAAGCATGCACTACATGATATGCAAATTGAAGCCAAACCCTTGGCTCAACTTCTCTGGTATGCAGGAGAATGAAGCTGTCCATCAAATTGGCAAGATGTTTAGAGAGAAAAACCTTCAGTTTGGGGAGATAATAAACCACTGAAACCCTCTTTAAAACAATAATTTTTCATTATGACTTAAAAATATGAATATACTCTAACATAGCAATCTCACTAGTTACTTGTCATAGAAAAATGAGAGATCTTTTCTTAAAAACAAAATCATATATATGTAGGGACCTATGGACAGCAATGCTTAACACAGTATTTCATTTTACAATAGCAAAAAATTACAAGTGATCTGGATGGCCTCTAATTTGGGAATAGGCTCACTAAAAGAAATATGGGACATGTTATTTTGAACATTTCCAGTTGCCAAATTTATTGAACCATAGGTACATAACATTTTAAGTGTAAACCTAAGATGGATAACTAACTTACATTTCTTTCTTGGTTCATTGCTTTGGATGCGAGTTCTTCAGAATAATGAAAGAATTCTGTTTGGGAAATAGTTTTGAAGTGAAGTTGGTTGTGGGTTGTTGGGGGGATCCTTTCTGGTTCCTGATTTATTATTCCCCAAGGCAGTCTCCTGAATGAATCTTTTTCCTTTGTTGTTTAAGAGCCTTCAAAAGCAGTGAAGAACGTTCATTTTTCTACTTAATCTTGTTACTTTGCCAGGAATAGCACAGGGGTCCCTTTAGCAAGTGAGACTAAGGGCACTAAAATGGTTGGAAATCACTGAAAACAGTAGCAGGTTTATTTGAGCAAAATCGGCAGGGTGGTGTAATATACATTTTAAAAAATGCATTTTCATTAAAATTAAAAAAATAGCTTCCAAACAAACTCTGGAAAGGGCTCCAAATGCAGGCTTACAACCCCAAATGAAATCAATAAAAAGAAACCAGCCAAGCAGCAAGTTGAGAAAACACCAATTAGAGTTTTTAACAAACAGAGAAGCTCACTGTGGGGTACAGTTTTTAAATCAGACAAGAGAAATTTGGGCTTTTTTCTCTACCTCGGCACTGCTCCACTGTGCTCTTGCTGGAACTGAAATTTATGGGATTCAAAATGCACCCCAGGAAGAAAACACAAACAAGCGGGTGCTCTGGGCATTATATCTAAGCAGAGGAAAGCAAATATTATTCTGATAGCTTTTCATTTAGCCCTCCAAGGAGCTTTGCATTATTATCCATGACTAGGGATTTTAATAGTCAAACTACCACAAATTTGTCAAACACTCAATTTCTGCCTGGTTTAAGAGTACAGCTTCCACTCATGGAGGTTAACACAGATTTCTCTAGCCAAGGAATTTTTGAAGCATATCATAATTGCACAGCCTGTTGCAGCTAATGTGTCTCCATTGATGTCCCCATACTAAGTTGGCAGGTAGGTAAAGTTGATCTTCAGTTACACCTCCCACCCTAGGTCTTAGCCAGGCTAAAAACTTCCGGATGTAGCCCTGTGTCTGAAAATGTCTCCTTTTCTGCTTCTGCCTGGCTGGCTCTCTTTGGAACTTTCTTTACTGAGTTCCTATCAAAATCACCTTGTCTTGCTCTTTTACCCTCTGGGATAAGCTTTGTGCTTCTTCTCAAGTGAGGCAGTATAGATAGCCATGAAAAATCACCCTGTCAGTTCTTATGAAGCCAGTGCTTTTATTTCACTTCCACCTAAAAAGAGGCATTCACAAAACCCAAAGAATAATAAAACAATTTGTATATGTAGAGTATTTTCTCAATGATTTGTATTTCTGGATATGTGTATGTGTGTGTGTGTGTGTGTGACTATATGCATATGCATGTATATATATGCATCTACACATAAATGTACATATAAATATACATATAAATAAACATGCATATTTATGTATATACTGTGCATGTGTGTATTTTTTTCATCAGACCCTAGGCTGCTTTGAGGATGTGCTTTTATGCTTCTATACAATTCTAGTTATTTAAAAAACATCCCCCATGTTAATTATGCTGCCACTTAACCGTGAGCTTTAAATCAAAGCTCATAATCCTTGGTAATATAATAGGATGAAGATGTTTATATTGTATAAAGCCCACTGATCTGAGAATGAAACTTCCCAGCGATACCCAGGATCTCATTATTTTCATCACCTCAGCTGGCAGCATCCTCACTCCCAAGTCACCATCTTTTCTTTCCTAATTGTTGTCCTTGCATTTATCCTATGTCTGTGTATGTCTGTTCTCAACACATAATCTTTTTAAAATTTTTAATTATTTAAAACCACAAAATCATGGAGCTGTAGTAGATAATCCTTCAGGGTTCTTCCATACATGAAGTTTTAGAGTATTACACATACTACAATTTATTTCTGTATATCTGTGATGATCACTTCTTTTTAACTTCAGACATAAGCTTTCATGATTGGTCTTTTATAGTCTTTCTTGGTGTTGATAATTTGTTTTATTTGTTTTATTTTTTAACTTTCATATATTTAACAAGTGTAAGTGCAGACGTTTTGTTACATGAGTAAATTGTGTAGTGGTAAAATCTGGGCTTTTAGTATACCTATCATCCAAAGAGTATACATTGTGCCCAATAGGTGGCATTTCATCCCTCATCCCCTTCCCACCCTCCCACAATTTGGAGTCTCTAATGTCTATTATTCCACTCAGTATGTCCATTTGTACCTATTGTTAAGCTCCCATTTATGAATAAGAATACAGAGTTTTTGATTTTCTGTTTCTGAGTCATTTCTCTAAGGATAATGGCCTCAATTTCCATCCATGTTATCTTAAAATACATAATTTCATTATTTTTTTATGGCTGAGTAGTATTCCATGGTGTGTGTGTGTGTGTGTGTGTGTGTGTGACTTTTTAAAATCCAGTCTTCTGTTACTGGATACTTAAGTTGATTCCGTGACTTTGCTCATATGGATACTGCTGTGATAAACATGAGTGCAGGTGTATTTTTTTTATATTATTTTCTTTTCCTTTGGGTATATACCGAGTAGTGAGATTGCTGGGTAAAATAGTAGTTCTAGTTTAAGGTCTTTGAAAAATCTCCATTCTGTTTTTTATACAGGTTCTACTAATTTGCAGTCCCACCAAAAGTGTGTGTGTTCCCTTTTCTCTGCATCCTCACCAATATCTATCTACTGTTTTCTTTTTCTTTCTTTCTTTCTTTCTTTCTTTCTTTCTTTCTTTCTTTCTTTCTTTCTTTCTTTCTTTCTTTCTTTCTTTTTTTAGATGGCATCTTGCTCTGTTGCCAGGATAGAATACAGTGGCACAATCTTGGCTCACTGCAAACTTTGCCTCTCAGATTCAAGAGATTCTCCTGCATCAGCATCCTGAGTAGCTGGAACTACCATATCCAGCTAAGTTTTGTATTTTTAGTAGAGATGGGGTTTCACCATGTTGGCCAGGATAGTCTGGATCTCTTGATCTCATGAACCACCCATCTAAGACTCCCAAAGTACAGGGATTACAGGAGTGAGCCACTGCACCTGGCGTATCTGCTGTTTTTAGACTTTTTAATATACCCATTCTGACTGATGTGAGATGGTAATTTATCATGTTTTTTATTTGCATTTCTCTGATGACTGGTAATATTGAACATTTTTTCATATGTCTGTAGGCTGCTTGTAGGTCTTCTTTTGAAAAATGTCAGTTTATGTCCTTTTAACCACTTTTTAATGAGGTTATTTTTATAATCACTTTTTAATGAGTGATTATAAATACAATCACTTTTTATTTATTTTTTACTTGTTGAATTGTTTGGTTCTTTGTACATTCTGGATATTAGCAATTGGATGCATTGTTTGCAAATATTTTCTTCCATTCTGTAGACTGTATGTTTATTGATTTTTTTCTTTTGCTGCACAGAAGCTTTTAAGTTTAAGTTCCGTTTATCTATTTTTGTTTTTGGTGTGTTTTTTTCTTAGCACTTAGTCATAAATTATTTGCCATACCAAGTCCAGAGGAACTTTTCCTAGGTTTTCTCCTAAATTTTTTTTTAACATTTCAGGTCTTCCATTTAAGTCTTTAATCCATCTTGACATAATTTTTGTATATAGTGAGAGACAGAGGTCCAGTTTCATTCTTCTGCATATGGCTGTTCAATTACCCCAGCACCATTTATCAAAGAGAGTTTTCTTTCCCCAGTGTAGATTTATATTTTTAAAAAGTAAATTACCTCTTATCATTCAAACTTTCCAGTGGCTCTTAATTTAACCAAAGCTGAAAACCACCAAAGACTGAATTGTCCACTAGGCTCTAAATTATTTTATTCTTCTCACCTCTCTGACCCACTATCTAACTACTATATCTTTACTCACCTGGACCTATCAGTAACCAGCCCTTACTGTTTCAGGAGCATACCAGGCCTTTTTCCATCTATATCATTCTCTTTGCTTAAAATGTTCGTTGCTTAGAATGTTGATTTTCTAGCTATGCACTTGTTTGACATATCCACTTTCAAATCTTTACTAATTCAGGCTTACTTTGACCCTCCTATTTAATCCTCAACCTACCAATGTCCTCCTTCCTACAAATATCATTCTGTCTTCAGGTTTTTCCAATTATTACTATTTTTTTTACTTTATTTCTATAGTATTTACCACATTGTATACCATCGAATTTAGTTATTTTTACTTTTACTTTTATCTCCCTTGCCAAAATATAAGTTCCTTATGGGTGAGGATCTTTAACTTTGTTTGTCAGTCCCAATACTTAGAAACTGATACAAGTAGATGATCAATAAATATTCACTGAATAAATTAAAACTGTGCAAGTACATTCAAAATCATAGATTGTATTTTCATCTCTAATCAGTAATGTAAGTGTATATGTGTGCATAATTATAACAACTTAATTATAAATTTTTTATTTGAGAGTATGATGAGATGTATTATACTATTTTTTGACAAGCTATGCTTAAAAAAATGTTAGGATGTAGCTGCTTGATCATGATGGATAAGCTTTTTGATGTGCTGTTGGATTCAGTTTGCCAGTATTTTATTAAAGATTTTTGCATCTATGTTCATCATAGATATTGGCCTGAAACTTTCTTTTTCAGTTGTGTCTCTGCCAGGTTTTGGTATCAAGATCAAGTCGGCTTCATCCAAGGGATGCAAGACTGGTTCAACACACACCAATCTATAAACATAATCCATCACATAAAGAGAACCAAAAACAAAAAGCATATGATCATCTCAATAGATGCAGAGAAGGCCTTCCACAAAATTCAACATCCCTTTATGCTAAAAACTCTCAATAAACTAGGTATCGATGGAATGTATCTCAAAATAATAAAAACTGTTTATGACAAACCCACAGCCAATATCATACTGAATGGGCAAAAACTTGAAGTATTCCCTTTGAAATCAGGCACTAGACAAGGATACCTTCTCTCACCACTCCTATTCAACATAGTATTGGAAGTTCTGGCCGGAGCAATCAGGCAAGAAAAACAAAATAAAGTATCTTCAGTTAGGAAAAGAGGAAGTCAAATTGTCTCTACTTGCAGATGACATGATTGTATATTTAGAAGACCACATCATCTCAGCCCAAAATCTCCTTAAACTGATAGGCAACTTCAGCAAAGTCTCAGGATACAAAGTCAATGTGCAAAAATCACAAGTATCCCTATACTTGTGACAGACAAACAGAGAGCCAAATCATGAGTAAACTCCCATTTACAATTGCTACAAAGAGAATAAAATACCTAGGAACACAGCAAACAAAGGATGTGAAGGAACTCTTCAAGGAGAACAACAAACCGCTGCTCAAGGAAATAAGAGAGGACACAAATAGATGGAAAAACATTTCATGCTCATGGTTAGGAAGAATCAATATTGTGAAAATGGCCATACTGCCCAAAGTAATTTACAAATTCAATGCTATTCCCATCAAGCTACCATTGCCCTCCTTCACAGAAATAGGAAAAATCACCTTACACTTTATATGAAACCCAAAAGGAGCCTGCATAGCCAAGATAATCCTAAGCAAGAAAAAGAAAAAAGAAAAAAAAAAAAGCTGGAGTCATCATGCCACCTGACTTCAAACTACACTACAAGGCTACAGTAATCAAAACAGCATGGAACCAAAACAGAGATATAGACCAATGGGCCTGAGAAGTATGCCACACATCTGTGACCATCTGATCTTTGACAAACCAGACAAAACAAGCAATGGGGATTCTCTGTTTAATAAATGGGGTTGGGAAAACTGGCTAGCCATGTGCAGAAAGCTGAAACTGAACCCCTTCCTTACATCTTATACAATAATTAACTCCAGGTGGATTAAATATTTAAACATAAGACCTAACACTATAAAAATTCTAGAAGAAAACCTAGCCAATACCATTCAGGACCTAGGCATAGGCAAGGACTTCATGACTAAAACACCAAAAGCAATGTCAACAAAAGCCAAATTAGACAAATGGGACCTAATTAAACTTAAGAGCTTCTGCACAGCAAAAGAAACAATCATTAGAGTGAACTGGCAACCAACAGAATGGGAAATTGCAATCTACCCATCTGACAAAGGGCTACTATTCAGAATCTACAAAGAACTTAAACAAATTTCCAAGAAAAAAAGAAACAACTCCATCAAAAAGTGGGTGAAGGATATGAAAAGACACTTCTCAAAAGAAGATAATTATGCAAGCCAACAAACATATGAAAAAGTCTTCATCATCACTGGTCATTAGAGAAATGAAAATCAAAAACACATTGAGATACCATCGCACATGAGTTAGAATGGCAATCATTAAAAAATCTGGAGACAGACCAGATGTAATGGCTCAAGCCTGTAATCCCAGCACTTTGGGAGGCCGAGGCGGGTAGATCATGAGAGCTCAAGACCATCCTGGTCAACATGGTGAAACCCCGTCTCTACTAAAAATACAAAAAATTAGCTGGGCATGGTGGCGCATGCCTGTAATCCCAGCTACTCAGGAGGCTGAACCCAGGAGACAGAGGTTGCAGTGAGCTGAGATCACGCCATTGCACTCCAGCCTGGGTAACAAGAGCAAAACTCCATCTCAAAAAAAAAAAAAAAAAATCTGGAGACAACAGATGCTGGAGTGGATGTGGAGAAATAGTTACACTTTCACACTATTGGTGGGAGTGTAAATTTCTTCAGCTATAGTGAAAGATAGTGTGGTGATTCCTCAGGGATCTAGAAATAGAAATACCATTTGACCCAGCAATCTCATTACTGGGTATATACCCAAAGGATTATAAAATGTTCTATTATAAAGACACATGCACACATGTTTACTAAGGCACGGTTTGCTATAGCAAAGATTTGGAACCAACTCAAATGCCCATCAATGGTAGACTGGATAAAGAAAATGTGGCACACATAGACCATGGAATACTATGCAGCCATTAAAAAGGATGAGTTGCATGTCCTTTGCAGGGACATGGATGCAGCTAGAAACCATCATTCTCAGCAAACTGACACAAAAACAGAAAACCAAACACTGTATGTTCTTACTCAAAAGTGGGAGTTGAACAGTGAGAACATATCGACACAGGGAAGGGAACATCATCCACTGGGGCCTTTTGGGGTATGGGAAAGCTAGGGGAGGGCTAGGAGGGGTGGGGAGATTGGGGAGGGATAACATTAGGAGAAATACTTAACGTAATTGACGAGGAGAGGTGGATGCAGCAAACCACCATTGCATGTGTATGCCTATGTAACAATCCTGCAAGATCTGCACATGAACCTTAAAACTTAAAGTATAATAACAATAAAAAAGAAAATGTTAGGATGTTTAAAAAGAGAACGGTTTGATTCATTGTTCCCCTGGTACAACAAACATTTAATGAACAACTACTTTCTCTTACATATTTGAAGTACAACATTGGTAGAGTCATGTCGGAAAATTACCAAGGTTGGTTGGATGTGGCTGACTTGGAAACAAAGACCACAGTGTAGATTGATAAGTGCAATAATGGAATCATGCACAAGAAGAACAGTAACATGCAAGAGAGTGATTCACAAACTGGTAGACACTGCTGTGGTTAGATCATGATCCAGGTGAATTTAAAGTAACTTTTGAGAGCTACCCTGTGCTTCAGTATGAAAAGAAATACAGGGAAAACCTGGAGAGAATAAATGGAAGCCATGTATGAGGGCCTGAGATTTTGTTTGTCTATCTTATCTCATAAGGAAGACTAAGCGCTCCAGCTTCACTTAGCTCAGGCTGTGGGCACAAGTGCACCAACAGCCTCGAGACTAACACAAAGGTCAGAACAAGGTACCACAAGTGAAGAAGGAAAGAAAAAAACAAAAAAGAGGAAAGCAACTCTCACCTTTTCCCTTCCCATAACCTATGAGTAAAAATCAAAAACAGTGAGGGCCTATTGGTGGGTACATAAGAGAAAGTAAATGCTCATTGATGCTGTAGGATCAGAGATTTAGCCTACTGCTCACAGGACGGAGAAAATTGACATAATTGAGTCTATAATCTAAACATCAATTTTGTTCAAACAATAAGCAGAAATTGTTTCTATTTATTTATTTAGTTTCAGGTCAAGTTTTGTGCTTGAGTTAAGTTTCCATGGAAATTCTTACTCCATGCTGTTGTGAAGAGGCAACTCTGTTTCAACAGGCTTTGGATTCCGGTTCAGGCTCCAGCCTGTCTCAAAATCTAAACAGAATCCTTAAATCTGTTTCTGCCTCTACCAGAACTTGCTGTATTTTCTTTGCCTCCTGCCACCACACAGTTGGATGGACACCAAATTTAGAAAATTCCAGCCTCAAAGAAACATTTTAAGAAAGTTATGAGCCAGATTCAGTTATTTGTATAATAAGAAATATCTCTAAAATAATAATATTGGAATATACCTTGGAGCACAACTTAAAATAACTACAAGTGTCAGCTCTAGAAGCAGATGGACCTGGGTTTCAATGCCAGTTTTGCCACTTATTAGCTATTTTAACTGTGACTTAATTTTTCTATCTGTAAACTGGGGGCAATAATTAGAATGACATCCTACAGCTATTGAAAGAGTCTAATGAGATAATTTATATGCAGTACTAAGCACAGTGCCTGGTTCCTAAATAATGCTTAACAAATACATTTTAATTATTGTCATAATGATTATAATTTTCGACCAACACCTGCCAGCATATATGTTTTATGAGTTTTCAAATAGTAAAATAGCATTCAAGCATTCATTTAGTTTTCCATGAGCACAATGAATCCAATGGTTCTCATCATCTCCGTGGCATATCTTCTTTCCCTGGAGAGAAGAGCAGTAAATAAAAACGACAATGACAATTATTTTTGCAAGAGTTTCCTGAACAAAAGGGTAAGAGTGAAATGTTTGTTAGTAAACTTCAGCTCCATGGTGAGAAGATATTATTAGCAGAAGCTGATTAAAAAGCAAAATTTTGATAATTTTAAAAGGTAAATCGTTTAAGACCTTTCACGCTGTAGTATAATATAAGCAAGTGCATTGATTTGGAAATAACAGTCTTATTTACTAATTACAGAAGCTATTCATTTTGTACATACTGCACTCCCTTTCTTTCCCCTCTCTTTCACCCCCTCATTAATAGATTTAGAACTGACAGTGCTTTCACTTCTAAGTATAAAGAATAATTTTCTTCTGAACATAGAGACAACGATGAAATCAAAGTTTAAAATATAATCCTCTTCTAACAGCGATTCAGATTTCCATTAAACCTCCTCCCACCTCTCAAATTAAAGTTTGAAAAGCAGAGCTCAGAAATAAACTGACAGGCACTAGTGCTTCGTTCATTTCCAGCAAGGAAGCACCAATTTGAGTCCTACCATAATAATTTTTGCTGTTGCCAGTGCATCAGATTTTTATAAGACAGCTTCTCAAGTGATAGAAATCATCCCGTCACTTTGTTTTATAAAATTGACACCCTAGGGAAATGCAAAATATAATAAGAACTTGAGCAAAGCTTCTCCTCCAACCCCTGCTAGGTGTTCCTGAAATTCTTTTTTTCCTCTTGAACGAATGTCATCAATCCCAATTGCTTGTTGTTCTTTTCTCCTTGTTCTGCTCATGTGCTACAACATCCCTTGGCTTCCCTCAGCACAAGAGTTGGTGTTTTTAAAAGTGTTACTCATAGATCGGATTCTACTACTGGCTGATTTGAATGCAGCGACAAATAAAAAAAAAAGAAACTTGATGAAATTATTTCACACACAGAGCAGTAAACATATGGAATAAATTACTACAGAAGATGATTCAAAGAGTTTAAGAAACACCTGGATTTGTTTCTGGAGACAGTCGTTTGGAGAGTAGCATTAGAAACAGGAGGGTGAAACGACAGCAGCACTCAAGAAGCCAAGTGTCAGGGCTCTAACCTCTTGTTGAAATGGCACCTCTTGCATTTATCAGGAGCAGTAGCTACACGGGAGCCTATTTTTAAGGAAAAGCCTTCTCTAATACACTGGGAACAAGTAAGACTCAATCACAGGAGCTACCTTTCTAAAGGGGTTGCTCACTGGATTTGACTAAAGGAAATAAATGCTAAGATTCTTCTCAGTCCAGAAAGAGCGGAAGAATATTGGAATATGCAGGAACTGAAACTTAGCAATTGCTTTGAGATCTGGTGTAGGCCTATCATTTTAGCAACATCTCTGATCTCTTTCCACCACCCATCCTCTGTATTCTCCAAGCATATTCTGACTTTTCATACATAATTCATGCTCCTTCCAATCTGTGTGCATGTTGCTGTTACCTATACCAAATCTTCTCTTCATTCTCCAGTACCAAGGTCACTCTTTCTGTGACATTTCAGTTTATATTAATGTTTCCCTCTGTGTCCTATACCAGATGCAAAATATCTTTATGTGTTTATTAATCTTCATCTCAGCACTTTACAAAGGGCTTGGATCATAGGAGATGTTTAGCACATAAAAAAAATTGTTTTGCCTTACTTTGTTCCAGAGAAGAATTAAAGTGTTTGATAAAATAATAGCTAACATTACCAAGTCTTTAACATGCGCCAGTCACTGTTCCAAGTGCTTTGCATGTTTTAATTCATTTGGTGCTTGTAACAGCACTGGAGGAGCAAGTTTGTGATGTAGGTATTAATATTACCCCTATTTTGTAAGTGAGGAAATAGTGGTGCAGAGATTTGGGCTAGCTTGCCCATGGTCAGCCAGCTGGTGAATAGCAAACTTTGGGTTGGCTTCACACAGAGTTTGGTTGGTCCAGAGCCAGTAATCTTGACCATGACTCTGACTAACTGAATGCCTGACTTAAAAAGGAGACAAAAATAGGAGAAAGTGATAGGAAATAAACAGTTGAGTCACGAACAAACTCTTAAAGAGGCTAATTAAAAAGGCATATTGTAACGCCTATTCGGATTTTATTTTTCATAATCTAATTTAAGAGTTAAACTTTATCAATTCATCAATTAAATGATGAAAGAAAAGAAAATCAGTTAGGTTATTCTTAATAATAAAACCTAAATTTTAAATCCTATTCTGTTCATAGAAGATAATGGTGAATTAAACTGTTCCTTCATTCAACCATTCCAAGTGTACACCTATTCAAATAGTGGACCTAGGTATTTAAGCACATACAAATAGCTAGTTATAGGATAAACACTTTGTACAAGTGTACATAACTATATAAAACGATGTGCATTGATTTTATATATCTAAATGGACAGCAGACATCCAATAATTCAACAAACAGATGTTGAACCTCTACTGTGTGTCAGGTGCTATTCCAGGTCCTAAAGACTCAGTGATGAACCAAAAAGAGATATCCTTCCCTTTTTTGGTTCATTATATTGCCCTCATGGAGCTGAAGTTCTAGGTGAAGAGGCAAATGAGAAACAAATGATAATGTCAGGTGGTGCAAAGAGCTAGAAATGAAATAAAGCAGATTATGAGGATAAAGAATAACTAGGGGAAGAGGGCTCTCTTTTAGAAAATACAGTTAGGAAATACTTCTCTGAGATGGTAATAACTAAACAGAGACCTGAGTCAAAAAAGGTATCAGAGAATGTTTTCTACTTTTTCCTTAATTATTCCAGCTGAAAATCCAGTTATTTGTGTAACTTCAGGGCAAAAAGAAAAAATATATTCAATGATTTGTTCTATACATCATCCTTTCTCTCTGATATGTTCCTTTATTAACTGTAAGTATAATTTTTTGGAGGCGTGAATATAAGCAAATGAAGGAAGAAAAGGAATGGAATAAATTTCTTACCCACAAATCCAGCAACAGTCTGTAGAGTGGTGTGATTTAGTCTAATAAAAATCCAAAAGCCTGAAACCATCAAAAGGAAGATAAGTAGAAAAAGAATTAGAAATCTCAGAGGTGAACTATATCACACCTACTTCAAAACATTTGTTCCATTTGATTTTCAAATAATAGGATTTGGTGGGCCTTGCTAAGAAGTATTTTAATAAATGATCCAACTTTGGGAAATGTCATGTTTTGATCAGCTGCTACAGGTTATTATATTCAAATTATGAAAATATTTAGGAACTCTGGACCTGTGTGTTTGTCATACCTGTTAATGCTGGTCATTTCACATGTGAGTATGGAAAATAAGTTTGACCAGGGAAAAAAATAAAAGAATGTTAATTTATTAATGCATGTGTTTTTAACACGTATTCTAGATTAATTCTGCTTTTCAGAAGAGTCACTCATTCTTTTTTTATTTCCTCCCACCTTGTACTTTGTCGAGCAATCAGCTATCTATTTTCTAACACTGCACACCAAAACTAGGGAAATTCTTCCTATATTATGATTCAATAACTGTCAGATATCAGATTATTTTAAGAAACTGAAGTTTTAGTCTTTAAATGTTACCAACTTTCTCCCTGATACCTTACAAGCGTGTGTTTCATTTGGGACCACATTAAGTGACGATAGCTCCAAACTGCATGTCATTGTTTATGTAAAAAGGGATGTCATCGTACATTTTTAGGTACAAGTGGCTGGACCTTCTGTAATTTTAATATTAGCAGTTTTTCTGTTCAATGTTAATTTCAGGAAGAATGCTCTGTAGTGAAAGGAACAAAAAACATAGACATTTATTTTCTTCTCCAGAATGATAATGCCCTGTAGGATTTTGTCATTGGAAGAATCAGGGTCCTAAGTGTTAGAATGCTCTGAGATAAACAATATAAATCAAACCAAAAGCCTAAGGAGAAGACTTCAAAGCTGAAAACCTAGATTAAGACCAAAGATTTTAAATGTGTGTCTATTTATTTGCTAGGATCCATACTAGAACCATGATACTTTCTTTGCAAAGTTAGAGCATGTGCTTAATTTAGACACACTGTTTCAGTATCCAAGTAACTACCATATATGGGTGGGATAGTGAGGCAAATTAGGTGTTGGAATCATACGATGTTAAATAGACCCCAGCATAAGGAAGAAGCTAGAGCTTTGTGAGTGCAGTTGCTTATGTACTATATAGTGCTTTTCATATTTATAAAACTGGAGCATACGTTCTATTGCTCTTGTTCTTAGATTTTCAGACAGCCATAATTTCCAGTCTTTTGTTTGAAATGAAGGCCTGCCTGGAAAAATTGAGGGTGCTGCCAGGCTTACTAAAAGACATATTTTGTAGCACACTATACATTTTACTCTGCTAATCCTCGTACCCCCAACTCTCTGGTGTAGCGGAAAGGAAACAAGGATTGAGAAAGATGTAAATTATGAAACTAAAAGCACATTAAAACAATTTAGGGACAGAATATTTTCAGATGTCCTCTTTGCCAGAAAACACTGACATGTACTAGTGTGTTATAATGTGTATCTATGAATACATCAAAGACTATGTTCCTGGAGTGAAATTATTTGTGAAATGCAAGTCACATTGGATTCCTTTTGGAGAAGAAAATAAAAGTTAAAATTCAGGTTATATATCTGGAAGACCAAAGTAGGCAATAAAAATCAAACTTTTATATCAGATTCATTTGAAAGGATTTCAAAATAAACTAAGTTCAGTAAACCTGTTGGCAGAGAAGTATCATTTGTCAAGTGATTAACAGAGACACAATCTGTAATTACAAATTGCAGAAAGCAGGCCACTAATGAGAGAATGACTCACTTTTTGGGGTGAAGGGGGAGGGGTCTCTCAGAAACTGCAATTTGATTTACAAAACTCTAAATAGCTAATGGCAGGTAACTCTTGCCAGCTAACCAGCCAACTCTTTCAAGCTCATTAACAGAACTCCATGGTCTCACTAAAGGATAAACCATATGGAGGTGTCACTAAAAGCTGGAGATGAGAGACTGTAATTTATGTTCAGTCCTCCTGTGAGTCAGTCATATGGGCATTGATTTAAGCCTTTGTTTATCTGACATGACCTGTTCTTAAGAAAAAAGAGAAAGTAAATTTTTAGGGTTATTTATTGGGGTTTTTTTCTATACTACCTTAAACTGCAGTGTTCAGCTCATTATTAAACTTATTTTTGCTGTTTTTATTTCTCCAGCTTCCCATCTTTGTCACACTTTAGCTCCAGCAAAACAGTTGAATAATAGCATTACACAAGCCCTAATTCATTGTTTGCTTTGAGCTCTGTTCTTAGAGGGTTATTAAATTGCTGTTCTATGATTTCCCTCATGATTGCAAACCTGCTGCTCTAAGGTCATTTTTAACTCTTTATTCACATGGACCTTGTGAATGCTTGAGGAAGCATAATGTGTGGCAGCATTCCCTGGAACATATCTTTATAAAGTGCCATTTTGTAAGGGAATCTTTTTCATTGAGTCTCCTCTAATTTGGGTAACACAGCAGTGTGCACATATGCACCTGTAATTTTCACCTGATATCCTTATGATATAAAAAATAAAATACCACATGAAGATGGTTTTTAAAAATAGTCCTGATGGCTATTTAATGATAAACAGGTCCTCTGCTCTACTTTCAGTGTCCTTAGTCTTCCCTAGAGACAAACAGTTTTAACCAGTTTTTCTTGAGGGTTTCATTGTGATTTTGTTTATTTTATATTTCTATTTTTACTCATCCATTCATTTATTCAGAAAATATTTACTGAGCACCTTCGACATAACAAATTGGCTGGGCATTGATGGAACAACTATAAACAAGTCAGGTGGCATCACTGTGTTTATGAAACTCACTCTCAAAGGGGAAAGAAAATGCTTAAAACAAGGACAATACTTTGTGAACAATGCATAATGAGATGCATGCTTGCCAATGGAAGTCATATAAAACATCTGATTGAGTGGTAAGTGGTGAGCAGTGGAAGAGGTTTCATGGAGAGGTGACATCTAAGCTAAGTCCTCAGGAATGAATAAGTGTCTTACAACAGAGGACAGTGGAAGATCTGGATTAAGTAGTGAGGAAAATGTATTCGAAGGCCTAGAAGCCAGAGTGCATAGAATTTTAGAACATTAAAGTAATTCTGAATGAAGAATTCATTTCAATGAGCAGGAAAGTAGAAATAGCATGGAGGATGAATAATTTCCTATTTATACTTGTTGATATTAAAGGGTGTGTGTGCACACACACACTGCTCAGGAGAGCTATTTAGATATCTGCATGTGGAACAGTTGAAACCACGTTGATATTAACCACCCAGAAGAATCTGGGGAACAACAAGTGTTGATATTGTAAAAGGGGACACCAAGATGGAAGGGAAAGGCATCAATTTAAGAGTGATCAAAGAAGGCTGATATGGGTGACACCATGCCAGAAAAGTGGGATGGTATGGATACCAAAAAATAAACTTCAGCAAGTAAAAAGGGATCAGAAGTCTTAAGTGTTTCTATACGGAATGCATTTTGATAGACTATTATCAATTAAAATACGTCTCTAGCTTCCTATTTATCTTAAACTACATACATGTAATGAAATATGGGTGTGCCTGACCTGCTTCCTCACACTGATGTCCACTAAAAAATCTTGCTATGTTAAGCAGATATCTTACTACTTACACTGCAGGCTTTCTCCCATTGGCACCCACGTGAGGACTCCAGCATCTTCTTGTGTGGAAGGTTTGAGTATTTTGTTCTGCAGTTGTGAAAGGCACAATGGCGGGCACTACTCATTCTATCAATGGTTGCCCCTGCCCTCAGTCCTCACATCTCCAAGTAGGGATTGCTTTAAGTCTTAAGCCTAAGTGTCATATTAATGAAACTGTGCTTTTAGGAGATAAATCTATGGATTTTTTTAATCTCTTTCTTTAGAGTTAGTATTGCTCTATCAAAAGAAATCCACCAGAATTTCTAGCATGTGGGTCATGCTCTACTGATTTCCAAAGATGGTACACATTTTTACAATATTAAAATTTTGTTCTATAGATTATGTCCAAGAGAACATGAAATAGGGATTAGAACAGGCATTGTTATTTTACCTGGAGCTGTTCAACTATTTTACTATATAAAACCTGACAGGTTCAACTTAGGACTCCACAAGTCAGCAAAATGACTTAATATTGCAGAGAGATAAACTAAAATATATTTTCTAGAAATTAATCTGAACTAAATAATATTCTAGAATTTAAGTTGAATTTCCCCTCAGCCAGATAAAACTATGGACATGGCTCTTCTTGATCACTTTCAGATCCTTTCTCCCCTTATTATTCCAGTTTTGGGGTCTCTGGCTGCTACTCTTGTGCTTGACATACTTCCTGCAGAGAACTTGCTATATCATATTTGGTTCTTACACTGGTTGTCCAAATATTTTGAATCTCTCTAATTGCAGTTACTCAATTTATGATTAAATTTGCAAGGTTGTTGCATTATATTTACAAGGATTTTTATTCTTCTCCAGTATATGTTCTTAAAAGACACTGGCTAGATCTCTCCATCTCTCCAGTTTATTTTATGAGTATGGCATTTAAGCAGGTATCTTTCGGATTTTGGATTGAGACCTAGCTTTAAAATCTCCACGAATAAGTCTGTGAAACTGTCTCAGGTTATTAGCCATCCGCCTTATGAACGATAACCCAGTGTTTTATTGCTTCCCTGGTGGCCACTATTCTTCCGTCTCAGACTCAATGTTGGCTCCTCAGAAAAGTCTTTCTGCCCACCTCATCTGAGTAAGCACTCACATAGTGTGTTGACTATCATTACACAACGCTTATTTTCTTCGTAGAACTTCGCATCATTTGTAATCATTGGTCGCTTTTTTGTTTGTTGTGTCTCTCACTAGCCTTTGAGTTGTGTGGGTACAAAAATATGTTTTGGATTGCTAAGATATTCTGTATAGTATATCTTTAGAATGTCTTAATATTTAAAACATATTATTTCAATAAATGAATGAACAACTACATTGTATAGAATGGCATATATTGGTGATATGGTTTGGGTTTGTAACCCCACCCAAATCTCATGTTGAATTATAATCTCCAATATTGGAGGAGGAGTCTAGTGGGAGGTGAGTGGATTATGGAGGCAGACTTCCCTCTTAATGGTCTCATAATAGTGAGTGAGTTCTCATGAGATCTGGCTTTTTAACAGTGTGTAGCACCTTCCCATTCACTCTCTTCCTCCTTCTGTAGACATTTAAGATGTACCTGCTTCCCCTTCACGTTTCACCATGATTGCAAGTTTCCTGAGGCCTCCCCAGCTATGCTTCCTGTATAGTCTGTGGAATTGTCAGTCAATTAAAGCTCTTTTTTCTATATATTATCCAGACTCTGATAATTATTTATAGCAATGCAAGAATGAACAAATACAGTTGAAGATAATACCTCTCCAGCTATGTATTTATTTAATTTTTAATAAATCCACACAAAATTTTATTAAGCAACCATGACTGAATGTGATTTTTGGGATATGCTATCAAAAGTAAAATATCTACAGAATCAAATAAGATGTGCATGCTAACAGTTAAATGCCTTAGTTGGAAATAAGAGGACACCTTATGTTTTATTTTAGATGAAATTAATTGAGCAATAAGTTTATAAGAACCTTTTCAGTTTTAGGTATATAGAAATGCCTATTCACCAACTAAGATTCTCATATAGTTTAAAATCTGATTTAAAATGTTCTCCTCATAATTTAGGCTTTCAGAAAGTTAAGTCACCAACATACCATATTCATTAATAAGAAATTATGTATGAGAAAAACAATACAGTCCAGTAAAAAAGTCCATGATTTGAAGATAGGTATTCAACTATCCCTCTACCAATCTACCCATCAATCCTGCACCCCTCTTTTTAATTCAACAAACACACTGAATATTTACTGACCACAGTCACATGCTATGACACTTGCTAGATTTGAAAGGATAAAGTTCTGCATACCAAATATGTGCCCTTGGCAATTATTTAACATCCTCAGTTACAAAATATTATGTATGATTTTAAGAAAATAGATATCATTAAAGCACAACACTGAACACTCAAAAAGGCCATTAGATTACGGGAATGTTATTAGTTTCTTAAGAAGATTTTAATTCTATGGTTATATCATGGAATCTACATACAAAGCATTCCTAAATTGAAACAACATTGGCTCACAATTTTTAAATTTTATCTTAAAAACTAGTATTTATAAACTAATTACAACAGAATCAGATGACTAGAGAACTTAAAATTTACAACTTTTGATGGTAACTCAAATCAGAAGCCATGAATATTACTTGTGCGTCATCTAATTTGCCATTTTTGATACAAAAGCAAAAATGAAAAACAATACTGGATAAGAAATATATAGAACAAGCATACTCTTTTTCTCCATCTCTAGGTAGACTGTAAGGGAATGAAAGATTCTTGCTTTATCAGTAAGAGTTTTGCCTTTTGCTAAATCTTTACAACCTGTCCACTTTTGTTATTACTTGAAATTTGATTACTGATGCTTTATACTTATCATTTTCCAGTATCTTCAAAGACAAATAATTCCGATGAAGATATTGTAAATTTCTCAAAAAAATAAATAGCTAATTTTAAGAATATAAATAATTAAAATCAAGCATATTTTTTTGCTATTTAAAACTTACAGAATTGTCAAATTAATTGTGAAATAAATGTCTTTAAATTTTTTTTTTTTTTTTTTTTTTTTTTTTTTTTTTTTTTTTTTTTGAGACGGAGTTTCGCTCTTTTTACCCAGGCTGGAGTGCAATGGCGCGATCTCGGCTCACCACAATCTCTGCCTCCTGGGTTCAGGCAATTCTCCTGCCTCAGCCTCCCGAGCAGCTGGGATTACAGGCACGCACCACCGTGCCCAGCTAATTTTTTGTAATTTTAGTAGAGACGGGGTTTCACCATGTTGACCAAGATGGTCTCAATCTGTTGACCTTGTGATCCACCCGCCTCGGCTTCCCAAAGTGCTGGGATTACAGGCATGAGTTATTGCACCTGGCCTCTTTGTTTTTTTGTTTTTTTTTTTTTTAAAAAAAAGGAAATAAAGGGACACAAAGTTGTAGACTCATTTCTTCCAATCCATTACCTTCCCTTTCATCCAAGAGACTAATATGATTCCAAAACATTTTAAAAATATTTTCTGTATATGTATGTATTAATAAACCATATATTCTAATATTTTGTATTTAATGCTATTCAGAAGTGGTATAATTCTAAATTTGATATTTTGCAATTTTATTTTTTTACATTACATTTTGAGGTGTATCTATGTTACTACGTGTAGATAAAGTTCATTCATTTTAGCTTCTAGATTCTACTATTTCCCTGTATGCATAAATCGGAGACAACAAATTTGTTTCCCTTCTATCACTTTACAAACAGTGTTGCAATGAACACCACCGGATTTGTCTTTAGGTACACACATGCAAGAGTTTCTCAAGAAAGACCACGTGCCTGTAGTCTGAGCTACTCGGTGGGAGGATCTATTGAGGCTGGGAGGTTGAGGCTACTGCTTGGGTGACAGAATGAGACTCTGTCTCAAGAAAGAAAAGAGAAGAAAGGAGGGGAGGGGAAGGGAGGGGAGGGGAGGGCAGGGGAAGGGAGAGGAGGAAAAGGGAGAGGAGGAAGGAAGGAAGGAAGGAAGGAAGGAAGGAAGGAAGGAAGGAAGGAAGGAGGGAAGGAAGGAAGGAAGGAAGGAAGGAAGGAAGGAAGGAAGGAGTAAGAAAGACACATAGGTATTGGTTGTCAAGCCTACGGCATGTATGGTTTGTTTGTTTGTTTGTTTGTTTGTTTGTTTGTTTGTTTGTTTTTGAGATGGAATCTCACTTAGTTGCCAGGCTGGAATGCAATGGCACCATCTCAGCTCACTGCAACCTCCCTCTCCCTGGTTGAAGTGATTCTTCATGCCTCAGCCTCATGAGTAGCTGGGATTACTTACAGGCACACACCACCACGCCCAGCTAATTTTGGTATTTTTAGTAGACATGGGGTTTCACCATGTTGGCCAGGCTGGTCTTGATCTCCTGACCTCATGATCTGCCCTCCTCAGCCTCCCAAAGTGTTAGAATGACAGGCGTGAGCCACTGGGCAGGCCTAGGGTATGTATGTTTTTAACTATGCTAATTTGCCTTTCCATCAGTATGTATAGAAGTTCTGTTTTCCCCACATCTTCTCAATAGTTCCTGTGATAGGCTATTGTGAATGATCTCCTACTGTCATCTAATTGATCGTTTCATAAATACTAATAAGGCTTAATAAATTTTTATGTGTTTGTCATTTTCTATTCTGCTTCTCTGAATTTCCTGATGTCCCTTTTTCAATTGAGTTGTTCTTTTTAATTTGTAGGAATTTTATTTTATGTGGAATATTAATAGTTTGCCAGTTATATGGGCTAAAACCGTAACTTTCAGTTTGTGATAGGTCTTTTCTCTTTTATTATTATGGTGTTTGTCATTAAAAAGTTATTTTAATTTTAATGCAGAATTGGGTTCTTTGGTGTGTTTTCATATTCTGTAGCTATTTTAGAAAACCCTCATCAATACCAATAATGAAATTAAGAGTTCATTTTTTTCCCTAAAAATAATGTGTTTTTTGCTTCCGCATACAGATTTTTAATCCATTTAGATTGTACTTTTGAGCACGGTAGGATATGGCATCGTTCTGTACAGATAGCCAGTTGTTCTGGCATCATTTATTGGCTGATTTACTGTCTTACCACCGACTCGTAATGCTGCCTCTGTTTTTACTGTTGTAGTTTTATATTTTGTAAATTTCTAGTTTTCTAGTTTATCTCATACAGTATTAATTCCCTGAGTTTCTTACACTTTCTTTCCTATGACACTTATTATCCATTTCCCCTCACAATACTTCATTATGGAGATTTCAAACATACAGAAAAGTTGAAAGAATCGTATAGTGAATACCATATACTCACCAACTACATTCTACAGCTAAATTTTGCTATTTGCCATGTAGTGTATTTATCCACGTATTATCCATTCATCTATGTCTCTTTTTAATGCATTTCAAAGTAACTTGCATCCTTAAAACTTTACATTGCATGGCATTAATTGAAGTTTAGTACTTACTTTAAAAAAAAAACAAATAACTTTATGCACATTGAAATGCAAAAAATTTACCATTCTGTGAGTTTTGATTGATGCTTACACATCTGAACCCAAACCTTGTCAGTATATAAAATATTATCACCTTAGAAATTTCCCTTTTATTCTTCATCTCAAAGACAAATACTCTTTTGATTATTTTCCATTATGGATTATTTTAGCATTTTCTAGAACTTCCTATAAATAGAATCATGGTATGTACTCTTATGAAATATTTTCTTTACTCACCATAATTTTTTTAGATTAATTCATGTCTTTTTACCTATCAGGAGTTTGTTCAGTTTTGGTTGCTGAGTAGTATTATAATGTATGAATATGCTTCAGTTCTATTCTTTCTTCATTTGGTGGATATTTGGGCTGTTTCAGTTTTGGGCTAGCATGAATAAAGCTTTGATAAATATTCTTATACAACTCTATTTGTAAATATATGCTTTTAACTTAATTAGAATTATATCCCAAAGTGGAAATTTTAGATTAAATGGGAGGCATTTGTAAAACTGCCAAACTTTTACAAAATGCTTATATTATTTTACATTCTTATCAGGAAAGAATGAGAGTTCTGGTTGCTCCTTGTCCCTTCAACATTTGATACTGTCATTTTTTTCTATCACTCTTTCCTCCTTTTTTTCTATTCCAGTGATTGTATACTGATATCTCATCATGGTCTTAATAAGCATTTTCTCAATGGTTCATAATGTGGCTATTTTTTCATATGTCTGTTCAAATCTTTTGGTTATGTTGTAATTGGGTGATTTGTCTTTTTATTATTGGGCTGTCAAATTTTTTTATATATATCCTGTATACAGTCCCTTTTCAGGTGCATATTCTGGTAATATTTCTCCCAGTTCATGAGTTGCCTATTAGTTCTCTTAAATTATGAATTTTAGTGAGTGGTAGTTATTAATTTTAAGACGTCTAATGAATTTTCTAAGCCTGCCATTACAAAGCACTACAAACTGAGTAAATACCAAAAATGTATTACCTCACAGTCTGTAGGCAAAAAGCTACAAACCAAGTTGTTGGCCAGGTTGCTTTGTTCTGAGGGATCTTAGGGAAAATCTGCTCCATGCCTCTCTCCTAGCTTCTGGGGACTGCCAGCATTACTTGGTATTTTTTGGCTTAACAAAGGTATCACAACAATCTCTACTTCTGTATTCATACTCTGTTTGTTTGTCTCTTCTCATAGAGGTCATCTTAAGGACATGGGTCATAGTGGATTAGGGGCTTATCTATCCTCTCTCAGTATGATCTCCTCTTAATTAGTTACATCTCTAATGATCTTATATCCAAAAAAAGCTTTTTTCCTTTTATGATCACTGTTGTTTCCATGCTGAGAAAACATTGCTTCCTTCAAGTTAGAAAGCTATTTCCCTTATGTATTCTTTATTTTGCATTTTTTTACCTTATCTTACACTAAATTAATTATATTTCACAAATTCTCTCTGTGAAGTTCAGAAGCTCTACATTTTATTTATTTTTTTAGCAGACAATTTTAACTTTACAAAGTTCTTGACTCAAGTCTGAAATTTATTACTATCTGTAGCCTTATCACAAGAACAATATAAACTTAGAACATTTTATCTGCAATTACTTCTCTCATTTTCTATAAGTTTTGTTGCCTATATTTTAGTTTTATTTTGTTTTATGCCTGCCACAGTTGGAAATTGGTATATTTCATAAAGTCCGTGCTCTTTTAAACTTACCCACATATTCTTTATTCTTGATTTCCACATTCCTAGCTGTACTTCTGGATTTAATTTCCCTCTTGAATTATTGTTTACAAATTCATACAGCAAGGATCTATTAGGGGCAAATGTTTAAGTTGTCCTCATTGCTCATCTCTTAAAAATTAAGCATTTGGCTGTTTTGCTTAGATCTTTTACTGTATTTAAAAATAATTTGGAGGTCTATTGTTTGATGATTTTTCTTTCATAAGCAATCTGCCTTTTAAATCTGTTTGCTTTTAAAATCAGTCCTTTATATTTGTCCTTTCTCTTTGATATCCAAGATCTTACCTCTATTTTTTTAATTTAGGAAGTCTAAATATGTGTTAATCTATCTACTGGAGACCTTTTCTTCTTCCTGAGTCTTAGAATACTTATCATCTATCACATCTGCAAAATTCCTAAGACATTGTCTTTTTATTATTCTCCTCAACTCTATACTCGATTCTAGAACTTCATGTATCTACATATCTTTTCCTTCTGTCACTGATGTCTTTTAACCTATTTGATAATTTCTTTAAATCATGTATCTATATTGTGTTCGATTAATTTCTTCAGAGACATTTTCCAATTTGCTAATTAGCCCTTCAACTGTGTCCAATATTTTCCATGACATATCCTTTACAATTTTCAGTTTGATTGCTGTATTTCTCATTTTTCAGTGACATTTTTTTTCAGATGATCTTATTCTTTTTTAATAATCTTGTTCTTTTATTAAGGTTTTTCTTTTTAAAAATCATTCATAATTGCAAAAAAAAATCTTATTTTAAAATCTTCATCATATTGCTCCAGCATATGAAGTTATTGGTCTCTAGTCCCATTTGGTGTGTATATGCTTGACATTGTTTCTTATTCAGGATGGATTACTTTCTGTTTGTTTCTTCCTTTATGTGTGAGACTTCCTTCCAGGCAGAGTTGTGAGAATGTCCATCTGGAGTTTTGCATTTTTATTTTCTTTTGCTAAATTGGCCAAGGCACTACTAGCCTTGTTTTCTTTCTTTTCTTTTCTTTCTTTCTGTTTTTTTTTTTTAATCTTCAAGGTTTCTAAATTAAATAAGGCTTCATTTGAAGGCAAATATCTCCAGAGAAATTTTGAGTAGTTACCCACTAAATGTTTTGAATATGTTAATTATTCTTATACATTTTTAAAAGACCTGTGAGGTAGATATCATTATCATCATCTACATACTTAGATGGGAAAACTGAGCAGTTGAAATATTAGAGAAAATGTCTGAAACTGCACATCTACTGAGTAATCAAGGCTTGAGCTTTCCAATCTATATTCCAAACTTACAATCTTAGTCACTGTGCTATGCTTTGCTGCTAGTCAGGCAAACAGTTCGGCACCTCAGACTTCCCTTTATGTCTATCAGTCACCTTTCAGGAAGGCAATTGTATACATTTAAATTTTCTACATATTGATTTAGCCAAAAATCTAAAAATGGATGATTATTCCCAAGCAACTGTTGAATTTGATATTTGTTTCTCCATTACAGCTATTTCATTCTATATATTTTAAGAGATTTGTATTGCAAAATGAAAATGGTGTAGAGGCTCTGAAATCAGTTAACGTTAGTGATCATGGACTTCTGTAGGCTGTATTTCATGCCATTCTCAATCACCTCTTGCCCCAGTATGATACTCCAGTGCTATCATGCATCTTTCACTGCAAAGAACAGCTATTTTGTATCTTATTTTAAACATCAATGCTTTTATTCTCATTAAAATTTTTAGCCTGTAATATGATTTTTCATTTCATTATACAGTTTAATTTTAATTTTTCCTCTCGTTATCTACTCTTTAATTCTTCCCTTGAATTATTTACAGTTATTTTTTAAGTTGCTTAAATATTCCATATGAGATAAAATTGTTCTTTTTTCAATGACACTGTGTAGAGCATAATCATTTGCCTCTGGACTCCATCCAAGTTTGCTTTCATTTTTTATATAAATTGTTTAAAAGCAACTCAGCTATATTAATGACCATATCATGTAGCATTCCTTCATTAAGATTTAGTGTTTGTGGAGTAACGAGGACAGTTTTTTGACATTTTGATACCATGTATGTAAAAGCTGTCATTTATAGATATTTCAGAATCTATCTAAAAGAGTCTACTGTGAGCAAAGCAAAACATTTGAAGAAATTTTTACAAATTAAGCATTGGAAAATGTGGTGACCAAGAGACTGAAAAAACTGGAATTGAGCACATTTATCAGAGCCATTCAAATGTCTCCAAACAACCCAGTTATTTATTGCTCTGATTTGGACTACCTGTTTTTCTGTCTGAGGAATCCCAATGTATGATTTATAATGCCGTTTGACAAGTAAATAGAGACAGAGTAGGCGATCTCAGTTTGGGGAGGTCAGGGAGGGATAATATGAGGAGAAATGCCAGATGTAGGTGACAGGGGATGAAGGCAGCAAACCACATTGCCATGTGTGTACCTATGCAACATGATCTGCACATGTACCCCAGAGCCTAAAGTACAATAGAAAAAAAAGGAAAGAAAATATAAAATATATCTTTTCTGATACTGTGTTAGAGATTATTTTACTTTTTCTTTATAAAAAAATTTATTTATGACTTTATAAAGATTGTTTATGAAATTGCTATTTCTTTATGAAAATTCATTTAAAACAGAATCTAGAATGTAAAGATTTTTCTTCTTAATCTAAAAGAGTTATAATTTTACTAATGATAAATTTGATCACAGTATGTAATTTATTCCAATGAAAGTCCAGAAAACCTACTTTCTGCAAAGACTTTTTCATTTTAAATCTGTTGTTCATGATTTTTTGAATTAAATAAGTTGACCACTAACATTAACTTCTATTATAGTTGTAAATATAGTGGCAAGTTATATAATGATTTTGAAGTATTTTCTGAAGCTTAGCAATGAAGTGATACACTTACTAGGTATTATTTACATTGTTAAACTCTAACGGTTCTTCAACATTTGAATAACTAAATAATGATATGATTTGCCATATGTTTCTATTTAATGAAGCCTTGCATTGATACTTAAATGCTTCATTAAGTCACAAGCTGCCAAAATAAGTAGTTTTTCTCTTGTCATAAATGTGACATGGTTTAACTAAAGTCTTGTCATTTTAAAAATTAAGAATGCTTTTATTCTGCATACGTTATAAGCAACATTTCTCTCAATATTTCAGATTTAGATACAAAATATTTTTAGGAAGCTGACATTGTAGTTTGGGAATTTTTGTGCACAATTTTCTTGTCAGTAGAAGGTTGTATGAGTTGTTATAACTATAATTTCATCATAAACTAAACAAAGTTTATATGCCATTTTCAAAAGCTTCTGGAAGTGACACCTGTTTTATTAATAACAACAACAATAATAAGCTTAAAAAGTCTTCGTCTGAGCTGTAAACACCAAATAAAAACTATAATTTTACTAAAATCATATTTTTGATGCATCAAGTTGCCTTGAAAATGACAAGTTCAAAAAATGACAAGTTTAGCTATTCTGTAAGAACACATACGGCTTGGAACAATTAATATCAGAATTTGCCTTTTTACCATATCTATGAAATACCAAAGACTGACTTTATGACACAATCATTTTTGAACATGTACATAAGGTCTAATTAATGTTTATTTTGAACAAAAAGGAAGCTTTGAGATCTTGATATATTGTTTTCTAGACTAGATTGGATAGAAGAAAATTCAAGCATGAATAAGTGATTTTCTCCAGGTTGGGTCATCAAACATGGCTACTTTAAAAATCATATATAGCAGCTGACAAATAGTGTATTTTGCAAAACCAACTTTTCAGAAGAAATGAGGCATTGCCATGTTTCACTATTGATTTTTGATACATGTTTTTGAGTAGATATTAAATGTTACTTGAAACTTAAATAAATATAGAATCAGTAAAATTTATCTAGGACTCTAAAATTTAATCATTTCCTTTTCTTTTCTTTCTTTCTTTTTTTTTTTTTTTTTGAGACGGAGTTTCGCTTTTGTTACCCAGGCTGGAGTGCAATGGCGTGATATCGGCTCACTGCAACCTCCGCCTCCTGGGTTCAGACAATTCTCCTGCCTCAGCCTCCCAAGTAGCTTGGATTACAGGCACGTGCCACCATGCCCAGCTAATTTTTTGTATTTTTAGTAGAGATGGGGTTTCACCATGTTGACCAGGATGGTCTCGATCTCTTGACCTTGTGATCCACCCGCCTCAGCCTCCCAAAGTGCTGGAATTACATCATTTCTTTTTCAATTGTAATTCATGTAGTTAATTTTAATTCAGAGTCTCAAATAAAAATTTTTTTAAAGAAAATATTAAACTATATATTTATATTTAACCTGTAAAATTACATTTTTCTTCTTTCTCTTTTTATGTATCTATTACTAAAAATTACCCTTTATCCCCTATTAATATGATAGGAGAACTCAGTATTTGCTTGCAGAAGAAAATACATAGAAATATATATGAAATAAAATCTCAAATGCCTATGGGATAGCCAGTAACCTAAAATTGGTATAGAATAAGAGACTTTAGTAGTGTCTGTGGCTAAATGCTTTAACTAAATGTATTCAAGTTAAAACAGCAGACAAAACAATGGAGAAACCAAGATATTTGAGTCAAACAAAACATATTTAGTAGTTTCAATTTGGACCCAAAGACCACCAATTTTTATCCCTGGCATGGAGATTCCCAACTAATAAACATTGGTAAGACATAATTTACATTATAATATTATATTCAATGTTCTCTACAACATGCTGTTCATTTATGTTATATTAAATTGTTGTCATTTTTTAAATTTTTATTTTCTTTTTTTTCCTGTCTCTCCATACCACAGTGCCTAACAGTAGCAATAAACTTTAAAAATAAATAACAAACCATGGGGTAAAAGGAAAAGCAACATTATTTTCATTAGACATCAACATGTTTCTCAGTAAGAGTCATAATGGCATTCTTGTTGTTATCTATAGTATCATCTAACTCATTGATATATACTTATATCATTACTAAACAAGGCCCAACTTGAGCCCAACATGCCATAGGAGGTGTTTGTTTCTAATTATGAATCTACTAACTTCATCACTCTTTTATGCAAAATTATTATTCTACCATCAAGGGTGGTATGGTAGAAATTGCCCAACACCTTGCCAAAATGCAAGTTTGATCAATTAACCTAGCAACCTTATCAGGAAAGGAAAGGAGAATTGCTTGTTATAATATGCTATATTATTTCAATTATAACATAATATGTTTGATATATATATATATATATATATATATATATATATATATATACTCCCACCATAGGATACACCACTTGCTATAAAGTGTTGTTCCTCAGGAAGCTCACAGTTCAATGTTGGAGGCCAAGTGATAAACTGTAAGAATCCACAAAACAGTGAGTCATATTAATAGCATGAACATGAAACTATGGGAATAGAGAGGTCATATACACAACTTTCATAAAAAGAGTCCAGAATGGTATATCAAATGTTTAACAAAAGTATGGTATAGTGCACTCAGTTTTTTGGTTACTTTTGCAAAAATTTGAAAGATAAAGTTTGTTTAAAAAGTCAGTTAAGACAGTGGGTCCCAAAACTGGTGGTTCATGAGAATCACCTAAGTACTATTTAAAACTACAGCCCCCAATCTTGTTGGTTCCAGTTTGGTAGGTAGGAGGTGTTTTCTAAAAATGTAGTATTTTGGACTTTGTTCAGGTGATTACTTTCAGGCACTGGTTATTCAAAATGTGCTCAACAGTTTAGCAGCAACTGTCTCACCTGGAAGCTTGTTAGAAATGCAATATCTGAGGCCTTATCAAAGACTTATTTAATTGAATCCACATGTTCACGGAGTTACCAGGTGGTTTGTGTGCATGTTACAATGTCAGATGCTCTGGATTAAGGTGCTGGGAGCCTGATAGACCCTTACTGGGATTGTGACTGAGACTTGCTGTTGTTAGGTTCCAGAGGTGACAAGAGACTGACTAAAATGGGCTTAAGTCTTGAGATTGACATTGGCTCCAGAATGCCAAAGTACTACTACTTCACCATGAGAAATGGCATCTGTCACAAAGTCTGGAGTATTCAGATCAACATAAGTAGCATCTTCTCTTCTGATAGGGCCAACTATCTGGAAAGTGAAATTGCAATTGGAAGAAATTTAGAGGATGTCCCCCAAAGTCATTAGTGAGTATACCTAGAGGAATATTGCTCATGTAGACACTGAATGGAAATAACCCTTTGAACAAGACTTTCCTCTGGAGAGTGTAAATCGTGTCATGGCAAAGTTCTTTATCTGATCCCTTTTGTGTGTGTACTCCACTGTTTATCTTCTATAGAGAGCTTCATTTCTTTCTCTTTAGCTGTATAATTTAATACTTTCTTGTGAACCACAGCCTTAATACTGTTAGCTTGCCCATTAAATACATTTGCAATGAACTAATTAATTGCTTTTTGAATTGCAAGGTATTGAAGATAGCCCTTAGATTACAAAGACTAGAACTACTCCAGCTCACCTGATTGAAAGAAATAATTATTTTTCATTAAATTGTCTTAATTCAGTGCTTTTAGAGCTTGTTGTATTTCACCTAGGTGTTGGTTTTATAGTTTAAATTACATCTTTATCATTTCAACATTTTGGGGAAATTCTTCAGTGTAATTCTCAAGTATTATCAATTATCTTTTCTAAGATCATTAAATGCTTACAAAATATTTATTTAATAATGCTTTAAAATGGATGAAGACAGAGAGAATCTCAGTAATTGGGCAAAATAAAGAGTGCCATTAAGTTGCTTCAGATTTATTTTTATTAATCTCTCCTTTGTGATGTTTAGTTTAGCAATGAGGAATTTTAAAGGAGATCAGAAACGGATAATTAACTATTCTCTATTTTCTTGTTTTTAAAGTTTAAAAAATATGTTCTCAGCAACACAAATATTAATTAGATGCTAATTAATAATTTTACCCATGAAACATTTACAAAACAAATATGCAAATCTTTATAAACCAACTTGCACTCTAGTGATAATTAGGCTATCATTATATTCAGGAGCAATTCTGATGAATGCATAAGATTTTAAGAGTATGACCTAATGCTAATATGGTGAAAACTTAAAACATTTTTTAATATTTTTCTCTGTAGCTTATAAGAAGAACACATTTGTAAGACTCATGTTTCAATTAATTTTCTACTTTAGTATTTCATAATCTTTGAAACTGTAGCCACCAATCTGATCCAGTTTAATGGTTCTTTTTTTCAGGTTTTTGTTTTTAAATAGATTTTATTGCACTTTAGGTTCTGGGGTACATGTGCAGAACATGCAGGATTGTTGCATAGGTACATACATGGCAATGTAGTTTGCTACCTCCATCCCCATCACCTGTATCTGGCAAGTCTCCCAAGGTTATCCCTCCCCAACTCCTTACCCCCTGCTGTCCCTCCCCTAGTTTCCCCAAACAGACCCCACTATGTGCTGCTCCCCTTCCTGTGTTCATGTGTTGTCATTGCTCAACACCCACCTATGAGTGAGAACATGCAGTATTTGGGTATTTGATTTTCTGTTCTTGTGTCAGTTTGCTGAGAATTATGGTTTCCAGATTCATCCATGTCCCTACAAAGGACATGTACTCATTGTTTTTCATGGCTGCATAGTATTCCATGGTGTATATGTGCCACATTTTCCCTGTCCAGTCTATCCTTGATGGGCATTTGGGTTGGTTCCAGGTATTTGCTATTGTTAACAGTGCCACGATGAACATATGTGTGCATGTATCTTTATAATGGAATGATTTATAATCCTTTGGATATATACCCAGTAATGGGATTGCTGGGTCAAATGGAATTTCTATTTCTAGGTCCTTGAGTAATCACCATACTGTCTTCCACAATGGTTGAACTAATTTACACTCCTACCAATAGTGGAAAAGTTTTCCTATTTCTCCACCTCCTCTCCAGCATCTGCTGTTTCCGGATTTTTTAATGATTGCCATTCTAACTGGCATGAGGTGTTATCTCAATGTGGTTTTGATTTGCATTTCTCTAATGACCAATGATGATGAGCATTTTTTTAGATGTTTGTTGGCCTCATATACGTCTTCTTTTTAAAACTGTCTGTTCATGTCCTTTGCCCACTTTTGAATAGGCTTGTTTTTTTCTTGTAAATCTGTTTTAGTTCTTTGTAGATTCTGGACATTAGCCCTTTGTCAGATGGGTAGATTGTAAAAAATGTTTCCCATTCTGTTGGTTGCTGGGTCACTCTAATGATTGTTTCTTTTGCTGTGAAGAAGCTCTGAAGTTTGATTAGGTCCCGTTTGTCTATTATTGCTTTTGTTGCCATTGCTTTTGGTGTTTTAGTCATGAAGTCCTTACCTATGCCTATGTCCTGAATGGTTTTGCCTGGGTTTTCTTCTAGGGTTTTTATGGTATTAAGTCCTATGTTTAAGTCTTTAATCCATCTGGAGTTAATATTAATGGTTCTTAACTGTTTTAATTCATGAACTCCTTTGAGAATATAATGAAAGTTGTAAATCACTAAACAGTAAGGAATGTATTTTTTATGGAAACAGAATTTTCCACACAATATAGATTGTTCAAAGCTTCTCTAAAGTCATATATGAATTTCATATGTACAACCATAAAATATGTAGAAATTAGGAGATGAGGCATCTAAACTCATATGAACATTAATGAGTATATGTTAAATAATCTACTTTATCTTTGAATATAATTCTTGATCCATAAAATTGCATAGTAAATTTTTAAGGTACTCTTCAGCTCTGAGAAAATTGATACCAAATTTAACTCTTAAATGTAGTGATTACCTTCTTAAAAAAATAAATGCACCAACTTAGATTTTAGATGAATATTGTCTTTCAAAGTGCTTGCCCTGGGGGACCATCTGATTACTCTGGAGATATGGCAACATCACTCAACAGAGGAAACATATCTCAAAATATTATAAGAATTGTCTTTTATAGTTACCAGCCACAGAAGCTTTTTGCAATTTAGTATAGTAAAAACACTTTGCAGAAAAATTGCTGAGCAACTGTTGGGATTCTTTGAATCCCACTGAAAATTGGGAAGCACCAGAAAATTGATGCTGAGCAATACTACAATATCTTTTTCAATAGCAAAGGTGGTGTTACAGAATATGGAACACAAATTTGATATTCATAATTGTATTGTTAAACTGATAATTTCAAAACACCAATATATTAGGAGTCAGAGGAGATTAAGTTAGAACTAATTATATCAAACAAATCTCTTTTCCTTTCCTGATAAGGTTACTAGGTTAATTGATCAACTTGCATTTCAGCAGGGTGTTGGGCAGTTTTTACCCTACCAATTTTGTTGAAGGATTGAATAAATTTGCACAAAAGTATGATGAAGTTAGTAGATTTATAATTAAAAACAAGCATCTCCTATGGCATGTTGGGCTCAAGTTGGGCCTTCTTTAGTAATGATATATGTATATATCAATGAGTTAGATGATACTATAGATAACATGTTGATAGAAGAGCAAATACAACAAATAATAGAATCATTACCTTCAAACATTTTAGTAGAAGGGAAATTAACTGATTTTTAACATAGTACTTATATTTTTAAAAATGAGCATACCACTGTCTACTTAAATTGAGACAATAAATGACAGACATACAAATTTCAAGCATCCATTAAACATTTAATGGGCAGTAACTATATACCCACATTCCAAAATATCTTGGTACTCCCACCATGAGATAAAACACTTGCTATAAAGTGTTATCCTTCAGGAAGCTCACAGTTTAATTGGAGGCTAAGTGATAAACAGTAAGAATACACAAAATAGTGAGTCATATTAATAGCATGCACATGATAGTATGCGAATAGAGAGCACAGAGAGTTTAAATCTGACTTACAGGATGAGTCATAGAGTGTTTCACAAAGGTTATGGTATTTGAGCTCTGTTCAGTAGAAGTTTGCCAAATGGATAAGGATTAAAGAAGGGATAGGGAAGTCTGGCAGGGAGGACATTGCAAGCAATGTAGAGTAGATGCCACCTACAAAGACATGGAAACATGCTGTATTTAGCAAAACTGCAAGAAGTTCCAAGTAAATTCAAGAAGAGTAGAGAAAGTGTTAAGCTAAAAAGTGTAGATTCAAAAGTATTGACTTTTTAAGTGGGGAAAGAAGTAGAAGGGAATTAAATTTTAGTTAATTCATATTCTATAAGGCATTCAATTAGATGACTTTCACTCATTGAACTCAATCCACTAAAACATTGTTAATGGGGAAACCATTATTAATGGCTAATTCTTCCTGTTTTGGAAGGAGGAAAATTGAAGCACAAATATTAAATAACTTGCTAAGGTTTTGTTTGTTGGATTCAAAAATCACTATATAAAATATAGTGGGAAGTGGACCCTGTGTGAAAAGAGGAGAGAAAAAAAATAATGAGTTTGGTTTTGGACATGCTGTTAAAATATCCAATGTTTTCTGCCACCTTTGAGATGTCTTACAGGTGTGTGTTTAACATACATGATTGTACTGGCTATTGTTTTGGGTTTGTCAAACCTCTTTTCCCTCTTCTGGTAATAGAGCTTACTTCTCTGCTTATTGTGTAAGCACACAATGAATTGAAATAACTTAAGAGCTCATTTCCACACCCAAACATTGGTTCAAAAATGGACATCGATCCAAGCAAACCCAATTAGGCTTTTCCTACTAATTTTTCTGCTAGAGTCAATAGGGAAGAGTGCCTTTTTCCTTCCTTATTATTGAAGCAATAATTTCACCATCACAAATCTTCTGTGTCCACGTCTGCACCACTTGGAAAAACTCAAAAAGTGAAGGTTTCTAGTATAGAGATCCCACTATAGATTCCAGAAGTCCTCAAACGTGACCTGGTTTTGACTGCTATTTCTTTGAGCTTTTAATGTACTTCAGTTTTTTTCCAATAAATCAATACATTCTCTGAGTGTTCAAATTAATTTATGTTCTGCTTATGTTGCTTGCTTGAAAAGTGTCCTAACTAAATTTTAAACTCTAGAGTTCCTTCCATTCTTCAAATGGAGGTTGACTAGATGATTTCCAACGACACATTGGCTCCTTGCCTTCAGCTGCTTTTGCTCTGGGTGGTTTTGTCATTTCTCAAATCCAAACCTAGTCTCAAAGGAATTAGTTTGATACTAATCAGTTGTCCTAGGAAAGAGGAGATCTTTATTTAAAAACAAAACAAAATGAAACAAAACACTGGCAACATAACTGGAATAACTGTAGAGTCTCTCAGTTGACTTTAATCAAAGTGGTTGCAAGCATTCTATAGTCTCATAAATTGGCTGTCTTGTTGGTTACATTCTACTTAAAATTGAAAAATAATGAAACACATAACAGAACACATTAATTGCACTCTATATTTTATTCTCTTTCATCATTCTTCTCTGTGTGTATGTACATTTATGTTTATAAGTATTTGAACTTCAAGCATATTTCTAGAAATTATTTGACTAAAATTAGCTAGCCTTGTTTAAATCTTTTCAGTTTCTTACAGAACCATTTATCTCTAGATGGAAACCACGCTTCTGATTTCTTCTATTTAGTTTCTGAAAAGTATTCTATTATATATATTGAACTTTGGAACAGAATTGTGCTATAACTTTAACAGTGTCAATTTTATCACACATACTTTTAGTTTTTAAATGCCCTGTTAGTTTTCACACTTCTAATTTTTTTTCGGTGGGGGGTGGGGACGGAGTTTCACTCTTGTTACCCAGGCTGGAGTGCAATGGCGCGATCTCAGCTCACCGCAACCTCCGCCTCCTGGGTTCAGGCAATTCTCCTGCCTCAGCCTCCTGAGTAGCTGGGATTACAGGCACGCACCACCATGCCCAGCTAAGTTTTTGTATTTTTAGTAGAGACGGGGTTTCACCATGTTGACCAGGATGGTCTCAATCTCTTGACCTCGTGATCCACCCGCCTCGGCCTCCCAAAGTGCTGGGATTACAGGCGTGAGCCAACGCGCCCGGCCTCTGATTTTTTCCTTAATATGCTTTAACTTCATTATAAAACTCTTCTACCATAATGCATGACCACTCCCTACTGCATGATTACTCTGTCTTTGACGATGTTTATATTCATTTAATTCTAATTATTCTTGTTAACACTTTTTTTTCTTTGCCCTCCACAGATGCTGCCATAATGTGCGGAGAGTGCATTTTGCTTACTGGACAACTTAGACATTCAGATTGCCATACACATTATAGCTACATATCTATTTCTTTATTTGAATTATATATGGATTTCATTTGAAATATTCTAGGCATTATCTAAAAATACTCTTTTTCTTACTATGAGCATTAAGCCACTCCATTAACACATCAAAAAATTGTTGGGTAGGTTTTGGGTAAAAGGAATTCAGAGTTAGAATCAGTAAATAGGAAAGAGGAAGAACACTGCATAAGGAAAGAGGAAGAACAGTGCATTCATAGGCACTTTTGTAGCATAGACTTGTGCCATTTGAAATAAAAAAATAATTCAGAGGCTCCTTACAATCTGCCCAATGAAGTCCAAACTTTTAAGCAAAATATCGAGTCATCAATATGATCTTCCCTTCCATCTTGAACTCCACTAAAGCTAGTTCCAGTCAGACTCTTTTTTGTTTGTTTGTTTGTTTGTGTTAGTCCCTTCTTATGCTGTTAATAAAGACATATCCAAGACTGGGCAATTTATAAAGGAAAAAGATTTAATTGACTCACAATTCCACATGGTCAGAGAGGCCACACAATCACGGCAAAGGCAAAGGAGGAGCAAAGTCACATCTTTCACGACAGCAGGCAAAGAGATAGTGTGCAGGGGAACTCCTTTTAAAAAACCGTCAGATCTCCTGAGATTTATTCACTATCATAAGAACAGCACAGGAAAGACCCACCCCATGATTCAAGTACCTCCCACTGGGTTTCTCCCATGACATGGGAATTATGGGAGCTTCAATTCAAGATAAGATTTGGGTGGGGACAAAGCCAAACTCTATGACTACTAAAACATATACTGTACTTTCTTGATTCTTTATCTGTCTAGTTCTGTTCCATTTTCCAGAAAATTTCATCATGCTAAACTGTCAGAGTTTTACTTCAGATAAACCTACAAATTTATCTTACAGTATTGTGATGCTTCCCCTATGTCTACACATGACATAGGGAAACCTCTAATTTTGCAAATTAGAAGTTAAAATGGAGAGTTAGCAACAGGAGTTAAATTTAAATGCTATCAACATTTGTTGACTTTCTTGTTGAATTAGTCACATTCTGCTTATAGTAAAAATTGATAAATAAGCTTTTCTCATAAGATATATTCATTATTTTCCTTTCTTTTTTTCCAATAATATTTAAAATTATTTATAAAAATAAATGCATTTCATTTCATCTTAGACTCATTTGTTGTTTTTTTCTTTAAACGAGTGAAAATATTTTAGAGATGATAGTGATAAAGGTACATACTTGATCCTTCCTTTACCATTGAAATTATCCACAGAATTTTTTTCCTTTTTTTTTTTTGAGACAGTCTCACTCTGCCACCGAGGCTGGAGTGCAGTGATTCAGTCTCAGCTCACTGCAACTTCTGTCTCTTGGGTGATTCTCCTGCTTCAGCCTCCCAAGTAGCTGGGATTATAGGCACATGCCACCACACCCAGCTAATTTTCACATTTTTAGTAGAGACAGTGTTTTGCCATGCTGGCCAAGCTGGTCTTGAACTTTTGACCTCAGATGATCCGCCTGCCTCAGCTTCCCAAAGTACTGGGATTACAGGCATGAGCCACTGCACCTGGCCCCATAGAATATTAAAGTAGAAGAAAATATATTACAGAGTTGGAATAGCAAAGAATGCCATCTGTAACACAGACAATTTAAAAAAGTATTTCAGCTAATTTTTGTATTTTTAGTAGAGATGTGGTTTCACCATGTTGGCGTGGTGGTGTATGCCTCTAGTCCCAGCTACTTGGGAGGCTGAGGCAGGAGAATCGCTTGAACCTGGGAGGTGGAGGTTGCAGTAAGTTGAGATTACACCACTGCACTTCAGCCTGGCAACAGAGTGAGACTCTGTCTCAAAAAAAAAAAAAAAATCTAACCTAATACACATAAGTCTAGAGACAATGTGATTACTGAGACCCTTTCATATCTTTACTTTCTAAAAGTTATTTAACTAATTAGGCAAAGAGTGAGGGCTGCCTTGGGAAAAATAAAATAAAATCCATTGATTAGGAGAAGCAATAATTGGGGGAAATTGTAACATGCCAATTTGGCCTGGATTCTTCTCTGCCTCTGCAAATATGCTCTTGTGAAACCAGCAATAGAGCCTACCTAAGTTCACATAGGAGGTGTCTGCATCAGAAAGACAGCAAAGGGTTACACACCTGTACAACTCCAGCGTGTTGTAATGCATAACGGTAGAGTTAAAAGTGAGAGGGGGCAAAGAGACAGAAAAGAGAGCACATTGCTAAGTGTTGCTTGTTTGTTGCTGTTATGTATCAGCAGCATATCAAAAGTCTTGTTCAATATCCACACATTGGTTACCTGAAGGAGAATGCACAGAGTATGGTAATTATCAAAATCAAGGAGGGTCCTGTGAAAATCCATTTGGTCTAAGAAGAGCCTTGCATTTGGTTTAATGCTCTGTTGTTGCCATCTTGAAGAGCTTAATTTTTTTTTAATCTTTAAACTTAGAATTTGTAGGTGAAGTTCAGTGAGACAATAAAAGTTGAGGGAGCAGTAGCAATATATGCCATATGTTTGTTCATTGCCGTTCCTCACTGCACACTCACATATAGCATTTCCAATATCCCTTGAACTATACACAGAATTCCAGTGGTCCCATATAACATGAAAGTTCAGCAAGACTCAAAGTCAGTATAAAGTGTTTTGCATCTATGACTGAGTGAGGGCACTGGCAGCTCTGAAAAGCTAAACTTTCCATTAGAAATGGAATTTGGGTCAAAAGGGAGGAAGGCAGTGACTTTTAAGAAACATAAACAATCAAAGAACTCTATAATTTTCTTTCTTACTCATGTAACTTGTCTGTATTAACCAACCACTTTTATTGAAAATGATGGCATTGAAAGGGAAAGATAGGATAATCCATATCTCCCTTCCTTTCATCCCACCCTTAAGATCAGTAAGCCAAAGATAAAGAATGTCAGTGGAATGCAAGCATATTCAAGATGTAAAATAAAAACAATTGACTTGGCTTCAACTACAATGGTAAGAACAAAACACACATGCAAGTACTTGCTATGATCTGTGCAGTTTCAGTAATGTTGCACTAGTTAAGTGTGATTATATTTGTATTTAAAGCTGGCATTGCACAATATGAAAATGAATGGTAAACACATGCTTACAATTTATCTTTTTTAATTTTTTTTGCTTAGAGTGATATTAAATAGCAAATCTAAGACAAAAAGGCTTTTCATTTTCATTTTGTACTAAGCCTTACAAATTGCATGTCTAGTCTTAGATGGGGGACCATGTAATCCAATTTGGGACAGCAGGATTGATAATAATATTTGCTACATGCCACAAGGAAAAATGTTTCTTTGCCCTCTGATAGCTTCTAGAAGAGAGTCAACTTTTCTCTCCTTGAACATGTAATATAGGACTATTGATGGTATTGAGACCATATGAATGATTAACCTTTGAATGAAGGTGACAGTATGAAGCAAATTGAGGGGCAGGAAATAAACCAGGCCTTTGATGACACTGTTGAATCTTTGAATAAGACCAATAAATAGCCATTGAATGGAAGAGCAAATAAGTCAATGAACCTTTATATGAAACTGAGTAGGGCTCTCTGTCATTTATCTCATATATGTTCATTTATACAAGACAGATGAAAAGAGAGATATATCAGAGATTATTTTAAAATGGAACTAAAAAATTTTGAAAATATTTTGAGTAGCTAAAATTATATAACATAATTGGCAAGTGCCTTAACAATGTTAAAAAAATTTACAAGCCAGACAATACAAATCAATAATGTGAACAAACTCAACGTGCTACCTGAAGATGCAAAGAAAAAGATTGATACGGGTTTAAAACAATAAGAGAGATGAAAGCTGATACAGAGGAAAGAGAATAGAAATCCAGTATATTTATGATATTTTTAAGATATGAAGGATCTGTTTTATTATATTTCTTTATTTGAACTATAACTCCTGTTTCTCTACACATCTCTTCACTTTATCTACATGCTGCCCCAGATTCCTGTAGTTTGATTTATTTCAAAAGAGGGACATAATCATTTTCTTTATTTCCCAGGCTTGTGTCAAAAAAGACTATTGCTAGAACGTCATGATTAATAAAATTTACTAAGGATGTGGGAGTATCATACAGGAGCAACAGCAGAAAAAGGAAAATCTTCAATGCACATAGATATCACTTCTGAAATTTCATTCCCCAGTTCCAACATAGGATTGGTGTCCCAGGCTTGCCCCTGTGTTGCTGGGAATCTTCCCATTACAGATATTGACTTAAAATCTGTTCTCACTTTTCAAGTTTCAAGTCTCAGCCACTGTCTCACATCTCAATTCAATCCAGGAAATCAAAATATGAATTGGCAGTATTTTAAATACCTGACAAAACCTATTCTTTAGAATTTGTTTATTATTCATTAATTCCTCCAATCATAAAGCCGTTTATAATTTATTGTTCAATCTTGTCACTCAAAAGTAGCATTTTATCTCCCTTTATCCTCTTGTGGCCTAGCTACTGTCTCAATTAATTATTATTCTCAAGTAGTAAAAATAAAATATCCTTACCAACTAGGTATAGATTTAGATTTAGAGCTTTAAAAATCACACACACACACACACACACACACACACACACAACTTGCATTTTTCTAATGAGATTTCCTTTACTGAGCCCAGTGTAACCAGTGGAAGTCTTTGTCAGGGCTGATGTTTAAAACACATCTGCTTTTATAGTCTCCAAAGATTATATGTAAATTTAAAAATTCCCCAAACCTATTTGGAATACAAGTCTGCTTTGATAATGTGATACAGAGGTAATATTGCCTCAATTCCCTAATAAACTATAAAAATAAAGGCTATTGTTTTATGTAATATAATGAATTCCAGAAAACATAGCTTATCACAATTATTTTGGTCATTAAAAATAATACTGGGATGAAAATATTTTATTACTTGCATTGATTATTATGGAATACAGTTTTAAGCTTGTATGGAGTTATAGAACTGCTAGAAAAAAAGGATGCACATTTTTTACTAGAGAAAATAAAAGAAGCATGATCCTTATTAGCAAAATACAGAAGAGATAAAGAAGCCATTGTAAACAGAAAACCCAAGTTTTCTTTAGTACCCAAGATAAGGTACTAAAATCAAACATATCAGCTATAACTATCAAAACACAAAGATTTTCACAGAGAGTAAAAATTTAAATTCAACTATGGACCTTCTATATTTATTGTACTATTATTTGTTAAGAACCATAGACAAAAAAATGAAGGGAATAAATTGCATCAATATGGGAATGATGACCTAAATCAACTGCATCTATGTTATAAAATATGAAGTAGTTAAAAACAATTTGGTGTGTTATATATCCTGTGCCTTCACACACAGAATGCTCTTCAAGACATATTAAGTTAAAAAGTCATATTACAAAATAATGTACAAAGTATAATCCTGTTTATCAAAAACAAAACTGTATATTTCATACATACGAAGATATACAGGGTGAACATACAGGCAGAGTTCTGAGATGATACATTTAATTCAGATAAGAGTGTTTAAGGAGAACACTAGAACAACATGGGATTCAATGGAGCTTTCATTGAATGTGTATTAATCTTATGTTTTACAGTAAAAATTCACATATCATATTTAATAAATATGTAATTAACAAAATTACATTATTTCAAATGTTACATAATTCTAAAATAGGAGCAACAATGCCTGTTATTGCTTAAATTGGAAGGCTCATTATTTTAAAATGCTATTTATTTTCCAAATTAAATTATAAGGTCCCAATCAACATAGTAACATTTTTTTGTGTGTGTGTGTTACATTAAATTGTTTCTACTTTTTACAGTTAAAAAAAATGCCTGTAAATTACTCTCATTGACCCCTGACTCTGCAAAGACAACTTGGAATGGGTTTTTCTAACATGAACTCTGAAGCTTAATATTACCCAAGTGGGAAATCTTTCTTTGATGTTTAACAACAATTTCCCATGTGATTAAATGGAGGAGGTAATTTTTTTTTTCAAATTTATCTATTGTTAGAGACGGGAGCTTTCCTCAGGTATGCTGGGAGCATCTTTACCTCTATGGTACAAGTTCTGTACCTTTCACCAGTCGGTGGCTTATTTTGTTTTTCACTCCATCTTTTATTGTTTTTAACAATTCAGAATGTGTATACTGTCTTTCCACATCATTTTCAAAAAAAAATCTTCTGTTGTTAGTTAGAGGCAAAAGAATACATTTTTATCCTCCTGAGTGTTTTTTAATATAAAGCAATAAAGTGTGGTTCTCCCACTCAGTACTTCTAAGAAATATAGGCAACATATTTGAATAGAAATAGACTTGGTAATTAAGCAGTAGTTCTTACCTTTTTCCTAAGGGAAAGGTAGAATGGCCATCTGACTGATGAACAGGAAAGAATTAGCCATCCCATGAGCCACCATGTCTGGGGAATGTACCTCTCCATTAAGTGTAGATATGAACAAGGATGTGAAGCAACCATGTCTCTCACACGTTGCTGGCAGGAATGTAAGGTAGTACAGCTACTCTGGAAAAGGTTGGCAGATTCTTAGAAAGTTAAACAAATTCTTCCTATAAGACTCAGTGACCACATTCTTGGGTATTTATCTTAAAGAAGTTAAAACTCATGGTCACACAAAAATCTGTTTATAAATGTTAATAGAAACGTTATTTGTAATAGGCAGAAAATGAAAAGAGCCCAAATATCCCTCAATGGGTGAATGAATAACCAAATGGTGGTATATCTATACAAAGAAATACCATTCCGCAATAAAAGAAAAACAAATTATTATGAACACAAAGACTGTGGTGGACCTCAAGGGCATTATACTGAGTAAAAAAAAAAAAAATCTTTCAATCCTCTATACAATAATTATAAACGTGATTTCTTAGTTTCAGAAAAGTATTTCTTTCTTCTTAAAAGAAACAAGACAAGTTTCTTTTCTGGAAAATATTAAAGAGGGCTTCAAAATCTTAAGTTGCTTAGGAGGAATTGTCCTAGAAGTGCAAAGAAAGCCCTAAGGAATCTAAAACTGAAATTGGACATAAACAAAGCAGTATATGATTATAAATAAATTGGTAATTTCTCCATTTCATCAACCCTGTTTTCCACAAACAAAGAAAGTGATCATTTCCCAGTGTAGTGATTCCTCAAGGATCTAGAACCAGAAATACCATTTGACCCAGCAGTCTCATTACTGGGTATATACCCAAAGGAATATAAATCATTCTATAAAGACACATACACATGTATGCTTATTGCAGCACTATTTACAATAGTAAATAAAGACATAGGACCAACCCAAATGCCCATCGATTATAGACTGTAAAGAAAATTTCTTACATATAAGCCAAAGAATACTATGCAGTCATAAAAAAGAATGAGTTCATGTCCTTCACAGGGACATGGATGAAGCTAGAAACCATAATTCCCAGCAAACTAACACAGGAACAGAAAACCAAACACCACATGTTCTCACTTATAAGTGGGAATTGAATAATGAGAACACATGAACACAGGGAGGGGAACATCACACACAGGGGCCTGTTGGGAGGTGAGGAGAAAGGGGAGGGAGAACATTAGAACAAATATCTAATTCCGTGAGGCTTAAAACATAGATGACGGGTTGATAGGGGCAACAAACCACCGTGGCACATGTATACTTAGGTAAAAACCTGCACGTTCAGCCCATGTATCCAAGAACTTAAAGTCAAAGAATAAATAAATAGTCATTTACAGTGTTTTCCCTAAACAGTGGATTACAAAAATAACTTCATCGACTGACTCCACTCCAGCTATTAAAATTCAAGAGGTATGGGGTTGAGACTGGGAATCTATTTTTTTCTCTTTTTATCTAATGATATTCCAACTATCCATCACTCTATTGCAATCAGTACAAATGATCAATCAATACTAATTTGATCATTTCACTACCTGGATATTCTTGCCTTTGTTTACCTTGTGTGGCATTATTTCTCATCACTTGGAAAGTGATGTTTCAGCCCAAAATCTCCTTAAGCTGTTAAACAACTTCAGCATAGTCTCAGGATACAAAATCAATGTGCAAAAATCACAAACATTCCTATACACCAATAACAGACACAGAGCCAAATCAGGAGTGAACTCCCATTCACAATTGCTACAAAAAGAATAAAATACCTAGAAAGCAATCTATAGGGGATGTGAAGGACCTCTTCAAGGAGAAGTACAAACAACTGCTCAAAGAAATAAGAGAGGACACAAACAAATGGAAAAACATTCCATGCTCATGGATAGGAATCGATATTGTGAAAATGGCCATACTATCCAAAATAATTTATAGATTCAATGCTATCCCTACCAAGATGCCACTGACTTTCTTCACATAATTTAAAAAAGACTATTTAAATTTCATATGCAACCAAAAAAGAGCCCACATAGCCATGATAGTCCTAAGCAAAAAGAACAATGCTTGAGGCAACATGTTACCTGACTTCAAACTATGCTACAAGGTTACAACAACCAAAACAGCATGATACTGGGTACCAAAACAGATACATAGACCGATGGAATAGAACAGAGGCCTCAGAAATAGGAATGCTATACACCAAATAACCCCAAAAAAATTGGGGTAAGTATATTAACAGACATTTCTCAGAAGACATTTTGAAAAAGTCTCATTTTTATTGGTCATTAGAGAAATGCAAATCAAAACCAAAATGAGACATCATTACTCCAGATAGACTGGCGATCATCAAAAAGTTAGGAAACAACAGATGCTGGAGAGGATGTGGAGAAATAGGAATGCTTTTACACTGCTGGTGGGAGTGTAAATTAGTTCTACCATTGTGGAAGACAGTGTGGTGATTCCTCAAGGATCTAGAACCAGAAATACCATTTGACCCAGCAATCCCATTACTGGGTATATACCCAAAGGATTATAAATCACTCTGCTATAAAGACACATGCACACACATGTTTATTGCAGCACTACTCACAATACTAAAGACTTGGAACCAACTCAAATACCCATCAATGATAGACTGGATAAAGAAAATGTGGCACATCTATACCATGCAACACAATGCAGCTACAAAAGAGGATGAATTCATGTCCTTTGCAAGAACATCGATGAAGCTGGAAACTATCATTCTCAGCAAACTAACACAGGAACAGAAAACCAAACACCACATGTTCTCACTCATAAGTGGGAGTTGAACAATAAGAACACATGGACACAGGGAGGGGAACATCACACACTAGGGTCTGTTGAGGAATGCAAGGCTAGGTGAGGGATAGCATTAGGAGAAATACCTAATGTAGATGATGGGTTGATGGGTGCAGCAAACCACCATGGCATTTGCATACCTGTATAACAAACCTGCATGTTCTACATATGTATCCCAAAACTTACATTATAATTAAATAATAAAAAGACAGCCTGCTTTTATTCTAAGAACTTTATCAGTGCATATAATCATGTACTAAAAAGAAGTTATCTGACTCCATGTATTCTAGACAGAATTGTTGCAATTAATATTGCTACCAACAAATTGCCCAAAATTCACAGCTTAAAACAATGATTTCATTTTGCTTTCAATTTTATCATAAATTCAGGAAATTTCAGCTAGACAGCGCTTGCTTAGAATCACACATGCTATTGAAGCCAAATGTTGACTGGAACTTTAGCCATCTGAAAGACTGAACTTGTCTGGAAATAAAAAATGGCTAACTTACGTGGCAGTTGACACTGGCTGTCAGCTTGAAGATCAGCTGGATGGTCAACAGAAATATCTACCTGATTCTTTCCAGTATGGCAATCTCAGAGTAACTAAAATTTCAACAAGGTGGCTCAGGTCTCTAAGCTCCATTTGCTCTAGGAACCTAGGTGAAAGCTGTATCACCTTTTCTAATCTAGCCTTGAAAGTCAAGAGCATCATTTCTGCTACAATCATTTAGGTATGAGCTTATCTAGCTATAATGGAAGGGGACATAAATTCCACCTTTTGATGAGAACAGTATCGAGGTCACTTCGTAGGAAAGCATGTGACATTTTTAGTCACTTTAGAAACTATGACTTACCACAGATCATCATCCGGCCACATCGTCACATATTTCCCACATGGCATTTGTGAATAAACGCACTGTTTCCTTCTTTTCCCATCTGAATGCCTTTTATTTTTTTCCTAGGCTGATTGAACTGGCTAGAGTGAAGAGTACAATATTGAATAGAATTGATGAGGGTGATACACTGGCCTTGTTCCTAATTTAATGGGGAAGAGTAGTCATTCATTCATCACGTATGATAGATGTTCACTATCAAGTGGAAGAAGTCTCTTTCTATTCCTAGTCTGCTAAAATATTTTGTTGATGTTTTTTAAATCAGAAATGGATTGTGATTTTGTCAAATGCTTTTTCAAATTCTCTTAAGATTATCGCATACTTATGCTTTTTTACTATTTAATGTTGTTAACTGCATTAATTGATTTTCAAATCACTTATATTCCTGAGATAAACCCCATTTGGTCATTTATTATCCTTTGTGTATCCTGTTGGATTCCATTTGTTAAGATTAAACTTTTAAAAAATGTCTATGTTTATGAAGTACATGGAAATGTAGATTTCTTTCTTGTGATAAATTTCTTCCTTTTGATATTAACATAATGTTGGCACATATAATTAGGTTGAAAATATTTATTTCTCTCTAATTTTCCAGAAAGGTTTGTATAGAATTGGTGTTATTTCTTTCTTTTTTTGTATAACCCAAAAATAAAGACATTTGTGCCTGGCTTCTATTTTATTCATTTATTTTGAAGATATGGATTTGGAAGATTAATTTTTAAAGACAGATACAGAGCTTTTGGGTTACATTTCTTCTGGAAGAAACTTTGTCGGTTTGTCTTTAAGGCAATCTGTTCATTCCATGCAAGTTTGTAAATTTATGGGCATAAAATTTTTTTAAGAATATCCTCTTATTATTCTTTTAATATCTGCAGTTATGTATGTTACCTTTCTAATTCTTAAATTTGATAGTTTGTGGCTTTTGTCTTTCTTTCTTGTTATTTTTCATGATATTTAGTAGTTTATAATTTTATGGATCACCTCAGTAAAGCAACTTTAGAGCTCATTGTTTTTCCACTGTCTTTTCTGTTTTCTATTTCCTTTACTTCATCTCTGATGGGGGGATGGATGCAGCAAACCACCATGGCACATGTACACCTATGCAACAAACCTGCACGTTCTGCACATGTACCCAAGAACTTAAAGTATAATTTAAAAAATAATGAAATACTGACAAAGGGCTAATATTCAGAATCTACAAAGGACTAAAACAGATTTACAGAAAAAAACAAACCCATCCAAAAGTAGGCGAAGGATATGAACAGACACTTTTCAAAAGAAAACATATATGAAGCCAACAAACATGTGAAAAAATGCTCATCATCACTGGTCATTAGAGAATTGCAAATCAAAACCTTATTGAGATACCATCTCATGCCAGTTAGAATGGCGATCATTAAAAAATCTGGAGACAACAGACGCTCGAGAGAGTGTGGACAAAGAACAGAAAATCAAACACCATATGTTCTCACTCATAGGCTGGTGTTGAACAATGAGAACACATGGACACAGGAAGGGGGACATCATACACTGGTGTCTGTTGGTGGGGGCCAGGGGAAGGACAGTGTGGGGGGAGGGATAACATGGGGAGAAATGCCAGGTATAGATGATGGGGGAATGGAGGCAGCAAACCACCTTGCCATGTATGTACCTTTGCAACAATTCTGCATCATCTGCACATGCACCCCAGAACCTAAAGTAAAATGAAAAAATAAAATAATAATAAATAATAAAGAAAATTATTTCTTCTGCTTATTTGGAATTTAATTTCCTTTTCTTTTTCTAGTTTAAGAAAGCAAAATTTAGGTAGTTGGTTTTAGACAATCCTTTTCTTCTGAGTACTACTTTAACTACATTGCACCAATTCTGATGTTGTTTTCATTTTCATGTCATTCAAAATATCTTCTAGTTTTTTTTCTTTGATCAATGTGTCATATAGAAGTGTTTTATATATCTTCCAAATATTTGGAAATTTTCTAAATATCTTTCTCTTATTGATTTCTAATTTCATAACATGGTCACAGAACATACTTTGTATAATTTGACTCCCCTTAAACATATTATAATATATTTCAATGTCCCAGAATATGGACAATCTTATTAAATGCTCTATGTGTACTTGAAAAATTCTTCTATTGTTGGGTGTAACATTTTATAAACACCCGTTAGTTCTGGTTGGTTGACAGCATTTTTCAAGTATTCTTTATATTTGATTTCTGTCTACTTCTTTTAGCAATTATTGAGAGAGTTGTTAAATCCCTGATTGTAATTTTGGATTCGTCGATTTCATTTTGAATTCTATTAGGTTTGGCTTCATACAATTCAAAACTCAGCTGTTAGGTACCAAGATTATATAGATTGTTATATTAATAAACTAATCATTCTGCCATTACAAAATGATTACCCTTGCCCAGATTCCATATTCTGATATCTGTATTGACTAATACTAATATAGCCACTTCAGCTTTCTTTTGTTTAGTAGTAACATAGCATATATAATATATTCATAATATAGAAATACAGTGATATTTTCTCAATTTTTTTACTATTTGTGTCTTTATATTTAAAGTGAGTTCTTGGACTGGTGCAGTGGCTCTTGCTTGTAATCCCAGCACTTCGGGAGGCAAAGGCAGGTGGATCATTTAAGCCTAGAAGTTTGAGACCATCCTGGCCAACATGGTGAAACCCTATCTCTAATAAGAATACAAAATTTAGCCAGGCATAGTGGTGTGCACCTGCACTCCCTGCATGCAGGAGACTGAGGTGGAAGAATCACTTAAACCCAGGAGGTGGAGGTTGCAGTGAGCTTAGATCACACCACCACACCGAAGCCTGGGTAGCATAGCAAGACTCTGACTCAAAATAAATAAACAAATGCAGGCGAGTTTTTTTGTAAGTAGCTGGTAGGTGGGTCTTGTTCTTCAATCCATTCTGACAATTTTTACTTTTTATTTAGTATGTTTAAACTATATTTATTGTTGTTATTGATCTTCTTGGTTTAAATTTACCTTCTGGTCAAGTATGTTTGTTCTATCTCTTCATTTTCTTTTTCTGTTTTCTTTTAGTTTAAAAATTATTGTATTGTTCCATTTTATCTACTTTGTTGGCTTATTAGCTACAACCCATTGCTTCATTTTTAAGTGGTTCCTTTGGTATATATAACATTTTATAAAAGGGTAAAATATGAGCTGGGCCTTCAAGGGTGAATAAGATTCTGATGGCTGGACAGGATATAGACATTGTTAGCTAAAGGAATTTTGTGAAAACGAAATAAAACATTTTTATGTGTAGAACAATTTGTGAGCTAGAATGTCTTTATTTATTTATTTATTTATTGAGACAGATCTCTCTCTGTTGCCAGGCACCAGGTTGGAGTGCAGTGGGGCAATCTTGGCTCACTGCAACCTCTGCCTCCCTGGTTCAAGCAATTCTCCTGCCTCAGCCTCCCAATTAGCTGGGACTAAAGGCACATGCCACCACGCCTAGCTAATTTTTTGTATTTTTAGTAGAGATGTGGTTTCACCATGTTGGCCAGGATGGTCTCGATCTCTTGATCTTGTGATCCACCCACCTTGGCCTCCCAAAGCACTGGGATTACAGTCGTAAACCACTATGCCTGGCCTAATGTCTTTATATATGAGTGGTAAGAAATTTAAATAGAAAAGGCAAACACTTGATCTGAGAGCATATTTTAAAATAAACTAAGGAATATAATTTATACTTTAACATACAGCCAGTGGAGAATCATGGAAAATAAAATGTTTGAAATAGAACTTTCTGACATCGAAATAGACAGCTATTACATGTTGGACTAGAGAAGAAAATAGAGGCAGAAAAATGCCTTAGAATATGGAGATTATTAAAGATGTCAAAAATTGTATAGTTTAAGATTTTTCATTTAGGGATGAAGAAATTGAAGTCAAGAGAAGTCACAGTGCTTGTCTGATGTAGCTTCAGTAAAGCCCAGGTCTCCTGCCTTCTAAGCTAGTGTTTCATCTGTAGCTGTGTTATATTGTTAAAAGGGTGCTGTGTCAGGCTAAGCAAGAAGTGATAAGATTCTAAAGGAGGATATAACAACTGGACTGAAGAAAATAACCCTAAGTGTAAGAGTGCAGGATAACAGCAACCTTGAGGGAAACAGTATTTATATAACTTAGCTACAGAAGGCCTCGCTTAGAGGATATGCTTGAACAGAATTATGATGTTAGTGATGGGGTGTCATGTGAAATCTAGAGGAAGAAAGTTCGAAGCACGCTATGCAGCATTTCCAAATCCTTGAGACAGAAATGAGCATGAGGGCTGTGATGTCTTAACTGGTAAGGAAGGGTTTCATGGTGCAAGATGAGGTTCGTAGGCCAGAGACCAGGTCATGGGGGATCTCCTGGGGCCTGGCAGGCCACGTGAAGGAGCTTGCAGTTTAAGTGTAATGCAAATTAACTGGAAGGCTTTGATCAGGACTGTGACGTGAAGATACACTTTTTTACAAAAATCACTTTTACTATCTATGGAGAACTCACTATGGAGAGACCAAGGCTGAAAAGATCAATAGGCTTTGAGATATTGCAGTAACACAGCAGAAACGATCAGAACTTGGGCTAGTGTGATAATAGCAGAGCTGGGAGGAAGTGGTTTCAGATATATTTTGCAATTAGCACAACTGTGTGAGTGGATTTATACCATTTACTAGCATAAGCATGGTATGGATGGGAAGAAAGAATTCTGTATGATCATAATAATTTTGAGAGGACAATCCCTGATTGAAACCCTTGAGACAATATGTGAATGGGAATCAGATTTTTTCAGAATTTAGGATGGTAATATTATTCATGTAATTCATATCACATACCATCTCTAACAGAGTCTGGGACACTATCTCTTAATCCCTTCATCAAGCACATTAAATCTGCAGCAGAAATACTCATCCTTAAATGGGATGAATTAAGATAATAAATAGCTCAAATCAGTTCAAGTCAGATTCTACCTAAAAGAAGTTCAGGGAAAAGCTTTTTAGATTTCAGAATTACAAATAAGGTTTGTAAATTCATATTTAAACCTGTAAGAGTTTTTTGGAAGCAGGAAAATGACATGTGTGAAGTGTTTCTCAATTTTAAAAGCATAGCATGCTAAAGGGAAAATGATTGTTTTGTTGATCCTGTCTTCCCTTTGGGTGAATCTGGGCAGACTATAACCCACTGGGGCCACACTGTTTAAAAAATCCTAATAAAGGGAAACAGGTGGGCATGGTGGCTCACACTTATAATCCCAGCACTTTAGGAATCTGAGTCAGGAGATTTGCTTAAGCCCAGGAGTTTGAGACTGCAGTGAGTTGTAATCGCATCACTGCACTCCAGCCTGGGTGATAGAGCAAGACCACATTCCTAATAAAATGAGGGAGAGAGAGAGGGAGGGAGGGAAAGAGAGAGAGAGAGAAACACTGCAAGATTTTCATCATAAATTATTAATGGAAGACTGCTGGTAACATTTCCTGAAATAATTGGAATCTGAAGGCAGGGTGGTTGAAGAGAGGTAATGGAAACTGTAGTGTGTTTTGTTTTTATTCCTTAGGAGTTAACAATTCCTTTTCTGTCCAAAGAGCCAGATAATAAATATTTTAGGGATGCAAGCCATGCAGACTGCAGCAACTACTCAACTGTGCCACTGTAGTGCAAAAGCAGCCATAGACAATACCTAAAGGGATGACCATGGCTGGGTTTCAATAAAACTTTGTGGACACAGATTTGAATATCCTACAATTTTCACGTGCAGCAAAATATTAATCCTCTTTTGATTTTTTTAACCATGTAAAATGTCTAACTCCTTCTTTTTTTTTTTAATTGCATTTAAGCTCTGGGGTACATGTGCACGTCCTGCATCCTGCAGGATTGTTGCATAGATACACACATGCCATGGTGGTTTGCTCTCTCTATCTCCGCCTTTGCCTGCATCAGGCATTTCTCCAGGTGTTATCCCTCCCCATCCTCCCCACCACCCCGGCTGTCCCTCCCCTCCCCTCCATCCCCCCACCTAGCCCTGTGAGTGTTGTTCCCTTCCCTGTGCCCAAGTGTTCTCATTGTTCATCACCCACCTATGAGTAAAAACATGAAGTGTTTGGTTTTCTGTTCTTGTGTCATTTTGCTGAGAATAATGGTTTCTAGGTGATCCATGTGTCTACAAAGGACATGAACTCATTATTTTTTATTGCTGCATAGTATTCCATGGTGTATACGTGCCATATTTTTTTGTCCATTCTGTCATTTATGGGCATTTGTGTTGGTTCCAGGTCTTTGCTATCATAAACAGTGCCACATGGACATATGTGTGCATGTGTCTTTATGATAGAATGATTATAAATCGTTCTAACTCCTTATCTCAAGGCCATGCAAAAACAAGTGGTGGATCAGATTAGGCTGGTATGTTTGCTAACTCCTTAACTGGAATGGCAAGTTAATCCCTTCATAAAAGAAATATCCATACCCTTAGGACTAGAGATAGTGTCAGGATTAGAGACAGAAAGATTATGCAGAGAGAAATATAATAGAAAAAAATGAAGTCAAGTACAAGAATTCTTTGCAGATACATATTGTTCTTCTTATAAAACAGTAACTTAGAACATTAACATAAGGTTTCTGTAGAACCATACCTTTCTACTGCTTCCTAGACATCTCGACCTCTGCTCTGAAAAACACTATGTCATGAGCTCCAGGAATCTGCCAACTTACCTCTGTGATTTGAAGGCTAAATATTATAGTTAGTTTCATATTTCCTTTCAGCAACCTCTTAGCTATCAAAATCAACTAGAGATAGTTCTAAAAGCTGTTAAGTCTTAGCTTTCAAGATTTGAAAAGATCTTTTTATTTTTCAGAGACTCTAGACCTTCAATGTCCTGTATTTTTAAATCAGAAATTAAAGGTGAATTTTCTGTCAGTTTTAATTAATGTGCTTTTCTTTATATAATCCCTCAATTCTCTTATAGTATTTTTCCCCTCCTACTTTTTGGCCCAAAGGAAAGCTAAGGGAGAAAAAAAATGAATTGAAGAAAAAGGATTTGGAGTGTTGTATCTAGCAGGTGGTAAAGAGTAAAGAGACCAACATTACCAGATTCTTCTCTTTCTGTCTTTGCCCTCACACCCCCTTGTCTTAGGGTAAAGTCTAACACATTAATTGAAGATGGAATGCTTTGACCTTTAGGTATAATGAAGCAATGTATTCAGGTTTTTCAAATTAACAGTTAAGCTCATGACCCTAGAGGTTTTTAAACACTATTAAGTCAACTTTTTAGAACGACCATACAAGTATTTAAAATTTGGTGTGTGCTGTGCAGTATTTCTGAATCCCTTTCACACTTAAAACTCTCATTGAGAATAAAACAGTTTTTTGCATTAAACTGTAACATGATTTGGCATTTATGTATCCTGTAGGAGAGAGTGAAAAACTACCTGTTTTAAATTGTGATTTCTAGGAGGGCTTCTGGATTTAGTAAATCCTAAGATACCCCCAAAATAAAGAAATAAATAAGGATTTTGAAGCTGCTTTGCCAAGGCTAAGATTCATATGTCTATTTTTACTCAACACCAAATAAAGGTACCATTTCTAATCCAAGAACTTCTCTCTGCTGTCTTCCATCATGCTGACATTTTCCACACACATTTCTCATGTTTTTTTTCTTGTTTTCTTTAATATGATAAGGAAATTTCTTTTGTATTTATTTAAAATGCTAAATTATGGTTAATTTTTGCTATCCTGCACAATATCTAAGGTGCAGTGACTATTTTCAAAGCTTTGTTGTACTTGGCCCCATTTGATTAAGAATATAAATGATCTAAATAAAACTTCAAGAAAGACAAGTTAGAAAATATTTGTATTATTGCAGAATGAAGCAGAGCTCTGCATGCAACATAAAATAAAACTTTCCATCACTGTAACAGATTTTCATTGCCTTTCCTATGTAGCTGGATAAAGAATAGTTTAGTCAAAAGGTTTATTTTTTCCATGGCTATAATATGCTGAGGGATAGTATGATTTTTCTAAGTGTTAAGTTTAATCATTTCATGATATTTTATGCATGCTAACTCAACTCTAAATCAAAGTAACTCATCCCATTGTGCATTCAACCGCATGAGGTCAAATTATATCTTTCATGATTATTTTGCAGGCATAGGTTCTTGCTTTCAAAGATAATTTACTTAGTTTTGAAACATAAAACATCTTCCAGGTGTATGATTACTATGAAAAAAAGCTTTTAAAATATTTGATTTCACAAGTTCATAGGAAGGCAAAAAGAATTTTTTTTGTTTTATATTTGTTTTGTCAAGAATATTTTTCGGATATTTCAATGAATGTCATTTCTGATATTTTATGTATTCCAGTAATATCTGTGGCCCACCAATCTTTACCCTACTTTTTTTCATGAAACAAAAGCAAGAGGAATTCTTACTTTATGCGGAACATATATCTGCCCTGTGAAAAACTCAACTAAAGGATGATGCTAAAGCTAATAGCTTTGAAAGTTTAGGAGAAAATGATTAGAAAGTGATATGAGCAACACTAACAATATCTGGCTAATAAATTAGGATAAAATAACCAGATATATCCATGCTTATTCTGCAGAATGTTATCTCCTAACATTTGCAAAAACACCCAAGCACTTTGCAAAAACACCCAAGCACTATTCTTGGATTACATGACATACCTTCATTTTACCAGTAGTTTATAAAGGGCTGTTGGTTCTATCATTTTCCCAGTATGATTTTTTTTAAGTCTGGATAACAGGCCTATTATTATTACATATCCCACCATAACCCTAAAAGGAAATATAGAGGTAAAGGTAACAAAAATGTTTTATCTGCCACACCATAAAATCTGTTCTACTTGCAAGTGAAAAGTCTCCTGTAGAACCCTTTCTTGCCATCAAGAATCCAAATTAGCAACAGCTTGCAATGATAATCAGTTCATTTCAGTGTACTCAAAATGGGCTCATTATTATTAATTTTTGCCAACTCCCAAGCAATTCATGAACCATTTTTAGATTTTCAAAAAGCAGTTCATGAATCAGACAAAAAAAATTTAAAAGGAACCCATCCCACAATGAGATGATGACTCAGAGTCCTTTGCTGTAGCTGTGTCAACTGCCGAGCATCTGAAATCTGATGAGGATGGGGTTGATGGAGAAAAGGCCATGATGAGCATGAAACAATGTGTTGAATTTACATGTTAAAACTTCTTGTTGGTTTTGGCAATTTTGCTGAAGATTATTGAGAAATCCATAACATCTGGATGTGGGGGAGAAGCTCCACTAAAATGATGAAGTTTATATTGGTCGACAAGACTATAAATGGAAAAGAAAGTAGTTTCTTAACACAGCTGTTTCCAATTTTGTTAACATTTTAGTCCAAATTCATTTGAAAAAAAATAACATAAAACTCTTATGTTTCAGATATACTCTACAAGTCTGACTTGATGTACACATGCTGAAGACATTCTTGACTCAAACTAAGATATCTAGAGAATGGACAAATGAGCCCTTGGTCCTAAGTCTAGGCCCTAACCTGTCTTTGAAATGCATACAAGTGTAAGGTATTTAGCCATGGAATCTGGATTTCAAAGTCAAATAATCCTTTTAGGTTAATTTGTTTTAAAGTGAAATAAAACCTTCAGACTTCTGGCACTGTCTTATGCTACAGTACATGTCATATTTCTCGTGCCTTAGAAAATGATGTAGTTTAATGGGTAGTTAATTGATTCACTCTCAATGGAACTAAATTCCCTTTGTTCTTTCCACTGACTTGGTGACTTTATGCTCATCTATTATTTCTGTGCTTTATTTTCTCCCTCTACAAGATGACAATTATGCAGTAAGACTAAGAAAATATATGCAAATATGTATTCTTGTGCACCAGGAAGAACACTGAATAAATCAGACACATTAATAAATATATTTGTGCATATACTTACACATGCACACACATACAGATATATGTATGTATTCATTTCCGTCAATGTTATTTTGGCTTCAAACTTCTCATTTTTCTATTATTAGTCTTCTGATCTTTTAAAAAAATATTTTACTAGGAAAACTGGCAAGCAGTTGTAAATTCTCTATTCTATCTTTTTGCCTCCTCTTTCCTTATTTTCCTTTCCTTTCATTTTTCCTCTATTGCAGCCCTCAATTCTGTTTTTCTGTTTCCTGCACAAAGAACAAAAGTGAAATAAGAACCTCAGAAATAACAGGCTCCACTATTGTTTTCCTTTTATGGATCTCTGAAGTCATTACGCAGCTGAGTAAAATGGGAACAGCATCTTTGTAAAATATTCTGTTAGCTTGTTGATGCATTTTGGCTAGAGATTTTTTTTAAATATTGATGACAACTACAAGTCACTTCTATGCTTTTATTTTCAGAATTCAAGATTTGGTAAAGGCATGAACATACCAATATCAGATAGATTTGTTAGTTCTCTTTAACGTAAGTCATGTCTGGGACAGCAAGATGTTTTAAAGATCATCAACGATATGATCAATACAGATTGCCAAAATCAATTCTGGAGTCTGACTCTGACTGCTGTGAGCAGTTGTCATAATGTTCTTTGAGAAAATTGGCAAGAAATGATGAGGATTCTGTCAACAGACATCCATCAATAGAAAATAATCCCCCTGCAGACATATTACAAGACTTTTGCCTTTTCTTTGCAAATAAGTTATAAATAAGGAAATCCTGGTTAAACCTTAGTGATTAACAGTGTGAATAAAATATCTTATCTAAGATATTTCTTTTTTTTCAATAAAGACATTAAATGAATATTAGTATTTCTCAATATATAAGGTACCTCAGAATTTAGAATTAAGACTAGTACCAACAACATGAAATTTATTCAACACTTCCAGAAGTTATTTTCAAACTTGGTGGTCACTTTTCCATAGTTACAAAACTTGATACTTGAGGAGCTCGTCAATGAACTTTGGTGAGGGTTATTTTTTATTTCACAGGTTTATCACATTGAGGAAGCTGGATATTTGTTTAACCATAGCATTTTTTTTTTTTTTTTTTTTTTTTTGCTTTACAGTTTTCCACCTAGGACCCAAAGATGCTGAGAATCCATGGACTCTATGGACAATTTTCATAATGACTATGAAATTTCTGAAACTGGATAGAATTATTTCTGTATGTGTATACACATTTATATTGTTGATGGGAACAGGATTTATAACAATTGTCTGATCTACCAAGAAGTCTATGAATTTTTTTAAATAAAGAAACAATGGAGGAAGGATAGAAAGAAAAATAGACATAAAAAATTTGTAAAAACTGGTTAACTTAACGCTATCTAGACATTCACTTGTTTAAAAAGTAAATACTTATTTAGTACCTCTGATGTGTTATCAATGAAATACAGCAATAACAAAAAAGCATCACCCTTTAAAATCTTATATTCAAGTGACAGGAGAAAGATAATAAAGCATGTTAAGTGTTAGGTGATACAGACCTAACTCACAACTCTCTGATAACTTTATTCACTTTACAATTATGGTCTTAGAAACCAGTATTATAAACTTACTATGCACAGAAAAATGCATTTCCACCTTCCTGGGACAGAGCACCTAGGAAAAGGGGCAGTTGTGGGTTCTGTTTCAGCAGACTTAAACATCCCTGCTAGGCAGCTCTGCTGGGAGCAACAAATCCCCCAGTACAGTGCTTGAGCTCCATTAAGGGATAGGCTGCCTCCTCAAGTGGCTCTATAATCCTCTGTGTATCCCAACTGGGAGACACACCTTACAAGAGAGCTCTGGCTGACATCTGGCAGGAACCCTTTTGGGACGAAGCTACCAGAGGAAGGAACAGGCAGCAACCTTTGCTGTTCTGCAGCCCCTGTAGGTGATTCCTAGGCAAGCAGGGTGTGGAGTGAACCTCCAACAAACTCCAGCAGACCCGCAGCAGAGGAGCCTGTTAGAAGGAAAACTAACAAACAGAAAGCAATAGCATCAACATCAACAGAAAGGATATCCACTCAGAAACCCCATCCAAAAGTCACCAACTTCAAAGACCAAAGGTAGATAAATCCATGAAGATGGGAAGGAACCATCAGAAAAACACTGATTTACCAAAAGCCAGAATGCCTCTTCTCCTTCAAGGGATCACAACACCTCACCAGCAAGGGAACAAAACTGGATGGAGAATGAGTGTGAAGAATTGACAGAAGCAGGCTTCAGAAAGTGAGTAATAACAAACTTCTCCAAGCTAAAGGAGTATGTTCTCACCCAATGCAAGAAAACTAAGAACCTTGAAAAAAGGTTAGATGTAATAATAATGAGAATAACCAGCATGGGGAAGAACATAGTGACATGATAGAACTGAAAAACACAGCATGAGAACTTCGTGAAGCATACACAAGTTTCAATAGATAAATCGAGCAAGTGAAAGAAAGTATATCAGAGATTGGAGATCAACTCAATGAAATAAAATGAGAAGGCAAGATTAGAGAAAAAAAGAGGGAAAATAAATGAACAAAGTCTTCAAGAAATATGGGATTATGTGAAAAGACCAAGTCTAAGTTTGATAGGTGTACCTGAAAGTGACAGGAAGAATGAAACCAAGCTGGAAAACAGTCTTCACGACATTATTCAGGAGAACTTTGCAACCTAGAAAGGCAGGCCAACATTCAAATACAGAAAATACAGAGAACACCACAAAGGTATTTCTTGAGAAGAGCAACCCCAAGGCACATAATCATCAGATTCACCAGGGTTGAAATGAAAGAAAAAAATGTTAACAGCACCCAGAGAAAAAGGTTAGCTTACCCACAAAGGGAAGCCCATCATACTCACAGTCGCTCTCGTGGCAGAAGCCCTACAAGCCAGAATAGAGTGGGGCTAATATTCAACATGCTAAAAGAAAAGAATTTTCAACCTAGAATTTCATATCCAGCCAAACTAAGCTTCATAAGTGAAGGAGAAATAAAATCCTTTATGACCAAGCAACTGCTGAGAGATTTCATCACCACCAGGCCTGCCCTACAAGAGCTCCTGAAGGAAGCACTAAACATGGAAAAGAGCAACCAGTACCAGCCACGGTAAAAATATATCAAACTGTAAAGACCATTGACACTATGAAAAAACTGCATCAACTAATGGGCAAAACAATCAGCTAGCATTAAAATGACAGGATCAAATTCACATATAACAACATTAACCTTAAATGTAAATAAGATAAATTTCCCAATCAAAAGACACAGTATGGCAAATTGGACAAAATGTCTTGACCTATATTCAGGAAACCCATCTCACATGCAAAGACACACATAGACTCAAAATAAAGGGATGGAGGAAGCAAATGGAGAACAAGAAAAAGCAGGGGTTGCAATCCTAGTCTCTGATAAAACAGACTTTAAACCAACAAAGATCAAAAGAGACGAAGAAAGGCATTACATAATTAAAGGGATTAATGCAACAAGAAAAGCTAACTACCCTAAATATGTATGCACCCAATACAGGAGCACCCAGATACATAAAGCAAGTTCCTAATGACTAAAAATAGACCTTGACTCCCACACAACAATAGTGGGAGAACTTAACACCCCACTGTCACTACTAGATAGATCATGAGACAGAAAATTCACAAGGATATCTAGGACTTGAACTCAGATCTGGACCAAGCTGACTTAATTGACATTTACAGAACTCCCCACCTCAAAACCACAGAATATATATTCTTCTCAGCACCACATCATATTTATTATAAAATTGACCACATAATTGGAAGTAAAACACTCCACCAAATACAAAAGAATAAAAATCATAACAAACAGTCTCTCAGACCACAGAGCAATCAAATTATCAGGATTAAGAAACTCACTAGAAACCTTGCAATTACATGGAGATTAAATAACCTGCTTCTGAATAAGCAATGGAGAAACAATGAAGTGAAGGCAGAAATAAAGATGTTGTTCGAAACCAATGATAACAAAGACAAAATGTACCAGAATCTCTGGGACACATTTAAAGCAGTGTCTAGAGGGATATTTATAGAACTAAATGCCCATCAGAGAAGCAAAGAAAGATATAAAATCAGCACCCTAACATCACAATTAAAAGAACTAGAGGAGGACAATCAAACAAATTCAAAAGCTAGCAGAAGGCAAGAAATAACTAAGATCAAAGCAGAACTGAAGGAGACAGAGACACAAAAAACCCATCAAATAGTCAGTAAATCCAGGAGATGGTTTTTTGAAAAGATCAACAAAATAGATAGACCACTAGCCAGACTAATAAAAAAGAAAAGAGAGAAGAATCAAATGAATGCAATAAAAAATGATAAAGGGGATATCACCATCAATTCCACAGAAATACAAACTACCACCAGAGATTATTACAACACCTCTATGCATATAAACCAGTAAATCTAGAAGAAATGGATACATTCCTGGACACTTACACCCTCCCAAGACTAAACCAGGAAGAAGTTGAATTCCTGAGTAGACCAGTAACAAGGTCTAAAGATGAGGCAGCAATTAATATCCTACCAACCAAAAAAAGTCCAGGACCAGATGGGTTCACAGCCAAATTCTACCAGATGTACAAAGAGGAGCCAGTACCAGGGAGTGGGGGATTGGGGAGGCATAGCATTAGGAGAATAACCTAATATAGATGAAGGGTGATGGATGCAGCAAACCACCACCATGGCACATGTATACCTATGTAACAAACCTGCACGATCTGCACATGTACCCCAGAAGCATAAGTAAATTAAAAAAAATAATTTCACCCATAAAAAATTTGCAAATATCTTCCAGTATCTGTAACATTTCTATAACCATAGAATCAATGCCTCATTTTAAAGCATAATCCCTTATCCTGGGTACCTTTGACATTAGAACTTGATAATCTTTGTTATAAATAGTTGCCCTGTGCATTTGTTTACAGCACCTCTGGCCTCTACCCACTAGATGACAGTAGTGCCTCCCGCAACCCAAGTTGTGACAACCAAATATGTCTCCAGAAATTGTCAAATGTCTCCTAGGGCACAAAATCCTCCCAGTCGACAATGACTATTCTGAAGGCTGCATCTGTTAGTAGTTCAAAGGCAATGTAGGTAGTGATTAATTCACATTTTTATTGTAATAAAGAAGAAATTCACATTGTGCTGAAGATAACTGAATCTCGAGATAGTCAAATTTGAAATTCACCAGTCTACAAAACATCTGCTAAACAAGCATACCTTGTACTAGAGGGGCATTTTTGTCTCTTCTTCTCTTTTCCCTTTTATTGCTTGTTTGCTCACTTATCTTTTGTTTTTATTTCACACCTAGGCTAGTAGAGATGGCCTATGTCATAGACTTCTTCTTACACAAATTTTGGCTTGAAATAATAAAACCTAGCCATGAAAAAATGTAACTAACATTGGAGCTACCTGTATAAAGGAAAGATGTGTAAGTAGAATCTAGAAATGCATGTATAATAGCTTAAAAAAAAGAAACTTGAAGTAAATATGGTTATAGATTTGTTGATATTTTTATTTCATTAAAAATCAAAAATTATAGTTATTTCAGAAATTCTGAATTTGGCAGTATTGGCCACTTTTTACTCTGTTACTCTTATCCCTGTAATAGTAACACCTCAAGTTCAGTTCCATTAAAAAAACAACAGAATATTAAAATAAGCAGAAGAAAATGAAGAGAGTCAATTTAATTAGAAAGTATAAAGGTAAAAAAAAAAAGAAAGACAAACAGGACAGAAGATGAGACAAAGAAGATGCAAAATGAAAATAAAGTAGTTGGGAAGATGTCTGAAATCTATGGCATGTGTTTATTTTGATGTTTTTATCCTGGGTTTGCATTCTCTATTAATCTCACCTTCCACTCTTTATTTTCTCCTTCAGTTCTGCTGAATGCATTGTACCGTTATTGGGCCAGTTTCATACTAGTTAACTTACTTATGCTCATAGCAATTTTGTGTTCAAGTCGATTTTCCATTTGCAGCTGAGTATTATAGGGCAGAGGATGGACCGAATAAGCCAATAATTGTCCGAGATTCCCTGGTGTTGTCTCCTATTTCTGGACCTCCTATACAGAACCCATGCTATGGGGAAGGTGAAGGGACATAAAGTCTGAAGTGAAAATTTTGTTGTAATATCTCTCTGTTTTAGTTAATCTTCTGTAAAACATAATTTAAGGTCACAAGAACTCTGTACTTGGATTCATAAAGTTTGGTCCTTTAATTATATTTCTGGGAATCTACACTAAAAATATGAAAAATAAAACACGTCCTAGGAGTAAAGACAACCAAAGCAATATTATTTATAAAGGAACAGAATTAGAAGAAACCTACATTTCAATCACAAGAAATGGACAATCAAATGATGGTAGGCATATATTATGCAGCCATTAAAAATATTTATAGAGACATCTAAAATTAAGTCACAAAATGTTAACAGAATATAGCAAGATATGTTCTATTACAGTATAATAAAAGGTATATAAATAAAGGCATTTATTTAAAATGAAATTACAAGTAAGACAGCAACACTTTTGCTAGGTAATGGTACAATGGTTACCCTTTCTCCTTTCAACTTTTCTATCATTTCAAGATTTTAAAAATAAAACCAACTCAAAATAAAAGTAATTAAATAAAAGATTAATGATCAGCAAAGAAAAATAATTCTGAGTTTAGAAGAGTACCAATTGCAGAAAAAAAGTATGTAAAACCTTTATAAACTTTTACATTTGAGCAAGATGAAGGAGGGAGAACAAGAGTTGTGTAGAAATAAAGATATGTACAAATATTTAAAATGCAGTTAATGGGTCTGAGAAGGATGATGAGTAAGTTGGGAAGAGGAATAAAAACAAGTGTGTTTTTCAGAGGAAAAAAATTATTCTTTACCCAAACACATTTCTACCTTACTCAAATTTAATGTTCTACTACTAGATATTGAATATTTTATTATCTGGGCAGACACAGAAGACAATATTCTCAAAGAGATACGAAAGTGTTTTATTGGTCTTTCTCTCCTTCACTAAGTTTGGCTATTGCTGTTGACCTCAACTCTGGAGAGAATCACATTGCAAGGAAGATATTAAGATTTCATAAATGAAGATTAAATAAATACATATTCATAAAGTTTTTAGAAAATTATCTTTCACAGAGTAAGCATTATTAAAGCCTTTGTTATATAAATACTTTACTTTTGAGTAACCTAACATATTACATAAAACGTCCTTAAAAATCAACTCCTTAGGACTAAGTACCAGAAAGTAATTTGTAAACATTTTACTTTGCCTAATGTCTTAGAACAACTACAGAAATTAAAAAGATAAATAGCAAATTAGTTTTTAAATTTTTCTGTCATTAGCTCAGAAAAACTAAAATGAGTATATTCCAGTTTGTAGTTTTTAAAATGAACAGACACACTATCTTTAAAGCTGCTGTAAATTACCAGTTTAATAATGACAAAGAATGTGTGTAGCTATTTATTCTTCTGCTCAGTAAAAAATATATAGTTACCATGGCAACTACCAAATCTCATAGTATGTATGCTACCTCCGTGATCACTTTTTATAATAAAGACATGAGTAATATATCATCTGAGTTCTGGTATTAAATGTGTTTAAATGCCTTCAAACATACACACTGCTGATATATATATTTACTATGTTTGATTCCCTTAGCTCTGACATCACTGTACCTTTCATTTTAACACTTTTGCATTTAGCTATAGTCTGACTATATAACCACGTGTATTAAATCTGAAAACTGGAAAGTAGAATCAACATCTCAAATTTCTCAATGACTGACAATTGACTTACCCTGATACCTACAGAAATACATAAAATGTAATTTTTCCCTTAATAATTTAAAATTTAAAAAAAAATTTAAATTGAGTTCCAATTTTTATGTTAAAAAAACCTTTTATGAGAAAAGATACTGTTTATATTTTCTAAAAATAAAGATCAACAATAACAGTTTGTATTAGAAATTAACCAAGATAATATCTTCAAGTCTTTTATCCCCCTTTTGTATTTAAGGCACGTTTCATTTATGAAACACCTTAAGCAATACAGAAGTGTAACATTTATTTACAGGGTTTTTTTTTTGGACAAAATGGTGTGCATCAAGCCTCAGTGAGGTGAAAAAAAAAATGATATGCACCCCTTTGGTGAACTTGTGCCTTAGAAAGCCTTAGGAACAGAAACCCAAGTCCCACTAGTTTATTAAGCTGGAGGTTAGATGGAACATTGATTCATGTTTTGTCATGTCTCCTTGGCTTACTGTGGAAAAACTCAAGGGAAGATTATTCTGTCTGAAAAATCTTACCAGGTATATAATAAGGCTTAGATCCCCAGGATTGTTCATAAGACCTTTTTAATAAGAGTCTGACTTAACTGAAATATGATTAATTTTCTTCCTTTCTTCCCCAAACAATTAAGCAGGAAGTACAATAAGGAAAATAAAAATTTCACAAATTATAAAATGATTTTAGTCATTATAGATGCCCAATGGTTTTGAGTTGTGCCACTTCTTTGTTTAATATTTTATTTTTCTATAAAAAAGGAAGGACTTTATTGCATTTAATTTTTAAAGTTACTGTTATAACAATTTAATGACATACTTCAAATGAATCACGTATATATACACTACATTGTTGCAAAACCAAAGTCAGGAATCAGTGAGAACAAGGAAATACTTATCATGTCAAAATTTCCAGTTGTCTTCAACGCCAATTTACGATAATGCCTGTTTACTCACTTTGCCCCTGAAAAAGAGTCCCTTTTACTGTTTCGCTTACTGCACTCTCCGTGTGTGTGTGTGTGTGTGTGTGTGTGTGTGTGTAAAGAGAGACAAAAATATGTGTCACCTTCAAGAACTTATAAAATTTCCAAGATTCTGTATTTAATCAGTGTTTTCTTTCACAAATACAAAACTTTTATTTTTGTATAAAGAAAAAGAAAACTGACACCAAAAGTATAGAAAGCCCTTCTTCTCTGGTAGCTTTTTTTCCTCCAGAAATTCCACAAATGTATTTATTTATTGAATTAATCTGACAATTTGGAGTTTGCCTAGTGCTTTCATAGACATAATTTTATGTGATCTTTACAATATTTATAGAGTTCATATTATTCCTTTTTTTATTTCTGTTTACCAAGACTTAAAGAGGTTACACTAAGGAGAGAAAGAGGAACAAGAGATGGTGTGCAAAGATTGCAGAGGGAGTAATAAAGTAAAAAAGAAAGGTGAATGAATGAGACAGAAAAGTAGTTCACAAACCAAATCAGTTGGGTGGAGACCAACAGTTAAGAGTTACAAGGCAGGATAGAGGTATCTGTGAGAGAGGAAGCAGAGAAAGAGGAATAGGGGCAAGAGGTACAGTTGAGGAAAGGGAAAGTCGATACCTATGATGCCAGTAAAGTAGCCAATAGCTCCAAGTCACTACTGAGCACTTAAATTGACACTTGTCTGAATTGAGATGCACTGTAAGTATAAAATACACATTATGTATGAAATATTTAAAACTAAAAATGCAAAGTATCTTAATAATTTAAAAATATTTGATTATGTGTTAAAATGATGGTATTCTGAATATACTGGATTATGTAAAATATATTATTAAATTAATTTTATCTTATTTCCGTTTATTTCTGTGTGACTATTAAAAATTTTAAACAACATGTGTGCCTTATATTTTTGGCTCTTATTGTATTTCTGTAGGATTAATTGTTCTAAGTCAGAGAGGTAGACAAACTATAGCTTGAGGGCCAATTTCAACCTGTTGTTTGTTTTTAAAATAATGTTTATTAGAACATAGCTATTATAATTCATTTAAGTGCTTCCCGTGGCTGTAAATGGGCACAGTTGAGTAGTTGTGTCAGAGACTGTATGGTCTCAAAGCCTAAAATATTTACTATCTGACCTTTTACAGCAAGTTTATCAATCCCTGGTATAAACCAGGTGGAGGAAGAAAACAGCCAGAAAATCTCAGAGAGCAATCCAATTTATTTCCAAATATTATACAGAAACAGTAAAAAAGAAGCTCTTGGAAGTTAGAAAAGCTTCCCTAAACCCCACTTCATTTTAGAAGTTTGGCAAGATTAATTTTATATAATTTGTATCACATACAAATCTAGGTCAAATCCCATACAAAAATATTATATAAAGAAAGATAATAAAGAGCAGAATAACATCCCACATCAGAAAGACAAATTCACAAAAGAGAGCCTGAGACTAATCTTTGACAATGAACTGAAAGACAAAGAAAATGATCTAATGTAATAGAAATGGGCCTTTGAAAGAAACTCAAGACTATTGGAGCACATGCAGCCTTTTCACACAAAAAGGTACTGTGGAATCTAGAACTATCAAACTCAGAAACAGTGAGTAGAATGGTGGATACCAGAGGCTAGGAAGTGGGAAAATAGGGAGATGCTGTTTAAAGAGGACAAAGTTTCAGTTAGACAGGAAGAATATGTTTTTGAGATCTATGTCACATGTGGTGCCTGTAATTAATAGTAATGTATTGTATGCTTAAATATTGCTAAGTGAGTGAATTTCCAAAGATAAATGGGGAGATTGATATGTTAATTAGCATAATTTAATCATTCTACATTGTACATATATATCAAAATATATTGCACCCTATAAATACATACAATTGTGATTTGTCAATTAAAGATATTTATGTATAATACTAGTAAGATACCAAAGATAGGCTAGAAGTCAAGTCTTTGCAGTGAAAAGATCTGCTTGTCTTAGTATGCCAAGGACAAGCAATCATGAGTGCCTCATTTTTCTCCTCTTCTGCTTTCAGAATACAAAGCACTCCACTTGTTATTTAGCAGGAGAGTATAGGAGAGCATAAAATATGTCATGCTACAAACCAGAAGAGGAAGTGGAACTCTGGATAAGGAAGAGCAAAAGTGTCTCACAGTTTAAAGTGTTATGAGGAAGGGAAACAAGGAAGAGAAGAAAACAAGAGAAAAGTCCCAGAGGACACACTTAGGGAGAAAGAACACAAGAGTTAGGAGAGAACTGTCCAATAATCTGTGGCTTGAGGCACAGGGCTAAATTTAATAAAATAAATATTCTATGATGACCTTCCTACTTTTCTAGAGTCTATTTGGCTTATATGACTAAAATCTGAAATGAAGAATGATGAAAACCTTTTTGGGGCTCTTTGGGTATGCTTGACCAAACTAATAGTGAGAGCACATTCTTTTTTTTTTTTTTTTTTTTTCAGATAGTGACAAAGAACACTAATAATATCCCCAGTAGTCATTCCTTATTCTTAATAATAAAATATTTTGTAAGATAAATAAAGTTTTAACAGGGCACATTGCTGTCCAGGATAAGATGATATTTTTCCTGCCTCCTTTGCAGCAAGCAGTGGCCATGTAACTAAGTTCTAGCCCATGGGATGTGAACAAAAAAACATGAGACTTCTTAGCTGTGTGCTTAGAAGAAGCTTCTTGCCCCCCACTTCATATTTCATCTTTGCTACAGACTTAGGCACAGAGCAGGTAGGATTTAAGAAAGTGACAAAGAAGTAAGATAAATGATCTGTGGAGTCATTCTACTTCACTCGACCACCTGCCAGGTCAAACTTTTCAGTGAGGGATTAATCACACTCTCTTTTGTAAAAGCTACTATTATTTTGGCCTCTATTGAAGCTGCTGAACGCATATCCTAGCTCATATACTGCTAACCTTTATATAATTAAGGCCTAGCAAGAGGGCTATATGAGATTATTGAATGGTATAGCAGGAGCCAGTTAGACCTGATTCAAACTACACTGCAGCACTGAACCAAGTGCCACCTCACAAGGACAGCCAACTTTTAGCAGAAGAGTGGGAAAGAATGAAATTTGACTCAGCACCAGAAATAAGGGTGCGTGAAATAAGTTCACAATGGGAAAAAGACATTGTAGAGAAAAATGTGATCTTAGAACTGTCTGGACCTGCTTAGAATCCATGGTATAGAAACAGATTATTTAATTGAAGGGTAGTTGTTATGCTAAACGAAGTTCAGGTCAACACTAAGGGCATTTTCATACCCCATGAATAAAATAGATCCCATCTGTGCCTCTCTCCAGCAGCATTCAAGAAGAGGAGGAGCCCTCTGTCTTTGGGAGAGAAACATGAATTTGGACTTAAACGAATGGTAAGAATTTGTCTCATCTCATAAGAATTGAGTCATGGGATTAGGGGTGCTGTTTTTGTGGGTAGTATCAGTTTAGACACTCATGTTGTCTTTACAATTGTACGTCATGGAAAAGGAGTAGCACATCTTATGAAAGGACTTGAAGGTTGTTGCAGGGAGTAAATAAAACAGACTAGTTTTTTCTTACAATTCTCATCCCTGGCTCTTTCCTGGAGCCTGGAGCATGGTGCCTTCTCAAGCTAGGGTTTGGGAAGAGAGACTTTTAAACTATATCTTAAAGCAGAAAAAATAGATATCCTTCTGCCATAATTCAGTATAGGAAATATACTGGTAGGAGATTAAATAAAAAATGTGAAACATACGATTGTCAAATATTGCAAATTGATGCAATAGTGCCATAAAGACAGCAAAGACGGCTGTTAAACTCCTCATATATCATTTTCCATCCATATCCAGTAGCAGAAACTGCCAGAGCATATACTGACTCCCAGTCAAGTCAAGGTGTGTACTCAAAGAATGGCAGAAGACCGTGGAAGAGGGAGACAGGGGCAAGGAGAGCACAAGAAAAAGCACTGTGGTAATAGGTTGAACTTATTTGACATATTTTCAGACTATGTTGATTGTTTGCTTTTGAATGCAATTTCATTTTTCAATGTTTCTTACAAATGAAACATTTGTAGTTGAATATAAAATTTGAACTCTAAACAGTACAGAACACAGAATACTATCAATTCTTATAATCTGGACACTCTACTTTCAATAGAATATTACAGTGTTAGAGTGAGAAAATATTTTAGGGAAGATAAAACATCCAATTCAACCTTTACTCTTACAATCCTCCTTTTAGAGGTTAATATATGGAGAGCCAGAGTCAAGCAACTTGCACAGAGCCTGGTAGCTATGTAATAATAGAGTGGAAATAAGAATTCAAGTTCCCAAATTACATAACAGTTGCCTTAATTAATGCTGAGATTGTGTTTATTTCTTCCAAAATTGCAGGACTTATAGTTTATGATTTACTAAAACTCCTTTTTTTATATCATTTAGCCAATGAAACATAAAGGCAATACCCAACAGGAGTTACTTGGCAAATGGTAGTACAATTGAAAATGTACCCTCTCTAATGGAAAGACATAAATCAGTATTAGAAACACTTAGAAATGTATGAATGAATTCCAACATAATTAGATATAAAAGAAAAAAAAGCCTTTAAAATAAAGACTGAACTAGAAAGAACACAAGAATAATTAAATATAACTGATAGTGTGCCTTAAAAGACATAGAAGGCACAAAACAAAAAAGTTTCAAACTTTTAAAAATAGAAAGAGATATAGGAAGGATTCAGGAGACAGTGATAATTTATCGTGCCACTAATTTTCAATTGCACCACCATTTGCCAAGTACCTGATGTTAAATATTGACTTTATATTTACTTAAATAAAAACTGTACTTTTAGAGCAAAAAAACAAACAATTATAAAAAATACTGACTCCTCTGTCTTTACAAAGCTGTACCAATGCTTTTATACTATAAAGTAATACTTGCATTAGATATATGTATTTACAGTCATAAGTTAGTCAAAGACTGAACAGCATTGTATTTGGTGACATTCCTGTGACAGCAAAGATGTCTCTGTCACTATCTAGAACTTTAGAAGAAACAGCAGGGTCCAAAGTCTATCCTTAACAATCTATATACATGCATAACATTTTAAACTCATGGTATCCATTCTATAAAGAACATTCACATATATCAACCCAATCTTCATCAAAACCTGTATCATTAGCCTCTTTTTCTATACAAAAATTAATATTACCAAGTTTATATAGTCAGTTAACTGTGAACTAAAACTAATTTCTCTGATTCCAGATAAAATCTCACACTTCTAAAAAATTTAAAGGCTATTGTAAAATCTATAAAATACAGAACCAATGAAAAAAACAATGTAATGAAAAACAAAATAACCCTGGTTCATCTTTTCCAAGTCTCAAAACACTGCTATTTTTGCCTCAGTTCTTTCTCTTTGTGTCTAATATACCTTGTAGACATATTTGAAAGGCCTTATATATTTTTTTCTAATCCAGTTCTAATTTCCCCTCAAAGGTAACTACTATTTTAAATTTAGCGCTTATTATCAGCAGGCATATTTTTATACCGTTACATTTGGTAATTTTAAAACACAAACACATAAATACATGTTTTTAAAATGTATACATATGGTATCCTAGCACTGTACTTTATATTATTATAATTCATCCAAGTAAGATTTTTCCCATTTACACAGCAAAAATTTATTCATTTTACATGCTGCATAATATTCATTTGAGCAGATTTATTTATCCTTCTATTAGTGTAAATTTAGATGTTGGCAATTTTCACTATTAAAAAATGGCTACAAATGAATACCCTTCTACATGATCTGAAGCCATTTCTTTATGCTATGTTTATATATCCAGTTTTAAACTTTCTGAATCGTAAGGCATAGGCTATCTCAATTTCTCTAGAAATGGCCAAAGTGTGCTCTCATTTGGCTTTACCAACTATCACTAGCACTCAATTATTATATTATCATTTTATACTTTTTGAGACGGAGTCTCACTCTGTTGCCCAGGCTGGAGTGTAGAGGCGCAATCTTGGCTCACTGCAGACTGCAGCCTCTGCCTCGCAGGTTCAAGTGATTCTTGTTCCTCAGCTTCCAGAGAAGCTGGGGTTACAGGCATGTGTCACCACACCCAGCTAATTTTTGTATTTTCAGTAGATATGGGTTTCACCATGTTGGCCAGGCTGGTCTTGAACTCCCGACCTCAGGTGATTCACCTGCCTTGGTATCCCAAAGTGCTGAGATTACAAGTATGAACCACCATGCCAGGCCTCATATTATGTTCTTTATGCCATCATTTAAACATAATTCAAAGAAGTACATTATTCTGTTTCAACACTCTATAACAGTATACGAACTTTTAAATACTCCTTACAAATCGGTGCTTACTTCTTAATTTGCAGATCAGATAACGAGGGTAAATTAAGGCGAGTATAAGAATTTACAAAATATCTGGATTTCACATATATTGAAAAGGCACATACATCTAGAATATTTTCTGGGTATATTGGAATGGAAATGAAACCCAATCTTCTTCCTCTTTATAGTTATTTTTATTACTTCTTGTCATTTAGTAGTGTTGTGCATTTTTTCACAATGTAAGGTAATTCAAAAATAGAATATGAAATGAAAGTATGTACTTTGCATACAAATCTATGTAAAATGCCTATATATTAAAGCATCAAGAAATTATTAAAACATATTTGCATTTAAGCTGTGCTTAATATCCAACTCTGTAACTGAAAGCTGTTAGTAAAAATTTTATTTTCATATATAAAGCATAATTGTAAATTTTTCCTCCCATGTTTCTCTCTTTTTTATGATATGTTTTTCAAAATGAGTACTTGAGGAATAAAGATATAGACCACATAGGCATTTCTCTTTGCTTAGAAGAGACACATTTAGGAAATGAGAAAGAAATGAACCAAAATAAGGAGTTTTCACAAGTGCTCTGAATAAAGCATAGGATGCTTCAGCATGCATATGCTAGCAAATGCTATCACATTAACTCAATAGTCTAGATGAGTTTTATCCTAAACAATTTCTCCTACTCTACCTTCCTAACTGCTGAAAGACCTGTATGCATAATATTCTCTTTATTATCTGTGCTATTCAGATATCATCTTTCAAGCATCTTGAAATGATTGTAATAGCAAATGGCTGAATTTTTTAAAGCTAAATCAGTGATAGCTTTGATATTGTGCCATCATTATGTTAGAGACATTACAGAGACTGATGTATAACTCAGATGTTTAGAACATAGAACTATTGCTTTTCATTATTGCCTTTCTTTCAATTTAATATGATTGTTTACTCAAGAAAGCACATCATAGTATGTTTATGTCTGCTGTATATTGTTGTAGATGACTTTGCCCTTCTGTTTTGCCAAAAATAATCGTTCTTTATTAGCAACACAAGGAAGATATTGTGACTCTTACCATCTCAATATCATCCATGGTATTGGCTACTGTTCCCTGTTCTTTGTTTTATTATCAAACCACAAGGGAAACACTAATCTGGTCTTCTTCATTTATAGCACAGATGCTATTTCTCCCAGTTCAGGTGTGCAAAATTATTATTACAATCTTTTTTAAATTTTTTTTTAAGTTCTGGGATACAAGCGCAAATTTTGCAGGACTGTTACATAGATATACACATGCCATGGTGGTTTGCTGACTCGATTCTTCTGTTATCTGTATTAGGTATTTCTCCTAATGTTAACCCTCCCCAATCTTCCCACCCTCTGCAATCCCATCCCTACCCCCTACTCCCTAGCAGACCCCAGTGTATAATGTTTCCCTCCCTATGTCCACGTGTTCTCATTTTTCAACACCCACTGATGAATGAGAACATGCAGTGGTTTTCTGTTCTTGTGTCAGTTTGCTAAGAAAGATGGTTTCCAGATTCATCCATTGTCCTGCAAAGGACATGAACTCATCCTTTTTATGGTTGCATAATATTCCATGGTGTATATGTACCACATTTTCTTTATCCAGTCTATCTCTGATGGGCATTTGGGTTGGTTCAAGTCTTTGCTGTTGTAAACAGTGCTGCAATAAACATATGTGTGCATGTCTCTTTATAGTCGAATGATTTATAGTCTTTTGGGTATATACCCAGTAATAGGATTGCTGGGTCAAATGGAATTTTTATTTCTAGGTCCTTGAGGAATCGCCATACTGTCTTCTACAATGGTTGAACTAATTTACACTCCCACCAACAGTGTAAAAGTGTTCCTATCTCTCCACATCCTCTCCAGCATCTGTTGTCTCCAGATTTTTTAATGATCGCCATTCTAACTCGTATGAGATGGTACCTCAATGTGGTTTTGATTTGCACTTCTCTAATGACCAGTGATGATGAGCTTTTTCCTCTGTTTCTTGGCCACATAAATGTCTTCTTTTGAAAAGTGACTGTTCATACTTTCACCCACTTTTTGATGAGGTTGTTTTTTCTTGTAAATTTGTTTAAGTCCTTTGTAGATTCTGGATATTAGTCCTTTGTCAGATGGGTAGTTTGCAAACATTTTTTCCTATTCTGTTGGTTACCAGTTCACTCTAATGATTGTTTCTTTTGCTGTGCAGAAGCTCTTAAGTTTAATTAGATCTCATTTGTCTATTATTGCTTTTGTTGCCATTGCTTTTGGTGTTTTAGTCATGAAGTCCTTGCCCATGCCTATGTCCTGAATGGTATTGTCTAGGCTTTCTTCTAGGGTTTTTGTGGTGTTAGCTCTTATGTTTAAATCTTTAATCCATCTGGAGTTAATTTTTGTATAAGGTGTAAGGAAAGGATCCAGTTTCAGCTTTCTGCACATGGCTAGCCAGTTTAACCAACACCATTTATTAAACAGGGAATCTTTTCCCCTTTGTTTGTTTTTGTCTGGTTTGTCAAAGATCAGATGGTTGTAGATGTGTGGCGTTACTTCCGAGGCCTCTGTTCTGTTCCATTGGTACTCTACATGTTCAGAGAAACTTCTCTAGTAACAAACTATAGAAATGATCCCTGAAAGTATAGTCTTTATTACAATCTTAAATAATATCATAACAAGAAAGAGAGTTAAATCACTTGAAAACATTGAAAAATGCGGTAGCTTGTAATGGAGGAATGTAAATCAAAAATAAAGAAACTCCAAACTGGTAAATACATATGCAATAAATATAAAAGGAGGTGCATAGTATCTTTAGGTGTTCTTCATAGAAATAGAATCTTTTCTGAAATACTTTGAGGACTGGATGAAATTTTAAGTTCATTTTTCTGAATTAGACAATAATTTTAATATAAATATATCAAAGTTTAATTTTTTTTATTTTAAATTTTCTACATTTATATTAATTTCATATTGTGTTAAATGATTTTAATTAACAACATTAATATTCAATAATTGCTTGAGTTAAAATTTTCACATTTCCACAATTAAGTAGAAAGTATGTTAAGAGTACATCTCTTTCACTCATATGTCTTTCGTTATAAATATTTTTAACTTTTGGCATAGACTGTTAAATGAACAACTGACTTTGTAAGTAGCTAACTTCACAAGGCAGGCAAATTACTAAAAATGACAATTTACAAGTCATCTCATTTGAAAAACTATTCCAATATTTACTGTATGGTAGTTTACCAATTATTTGTAATTTTAGAAGTGTTAAATAAGATTTTGAGAACCCACAATAGTAGCCCTGGCTGTCACTGCCAGTGTATTTTAGGAAAATGATGTAATATCTTTATTTTAAAAAGTATGCAACCAAGAGTTGCTGTGATGATGGTACCATCTGGTTGTGGCCAGTATAAGATACTATATGACCAAAGCCTTCACTACTGCTGTCTTTCTACTCTCTCAAAGAGAAAAGAAAATCAGACAAATGATGTGCTCTCAATTATTCTTAAATCGTAATCCTAAAATAGGTAATTCCATTTCTGAAATTCTTTTATGACATGGACATATATATCTTTATAACTACAGAGGTTTCTGACTTAATGATGGTTTGACTTAATGATGGTTTGACTTCAGATTTTTTAACTTTACAGTGGTGCCAAAAAGATACACATTCAATACATACATTCCTCAACTTACGATGAGATTACATCCTGATAAACCTATCATAAATTGGAAATAACATTAAGTCTAAAATGCAGTTGTTTTTTTTTTTTTTTTTTTGAGATGGAGCCTTGCTCTGTCACCCAGACTGGAGTGCAGTGGTGCCAACTTAGGTCACTGAAAACTCTGTCTCCTGGGTTCAAGCAATTCTCCTGCCTCAGCCTTCCAAGTAGCCAGGATTATAGGTGCCCCCTACCACACCTGGCTAATTTTTGTATTTTTAGTAGCGATGGGATTTCACCATGTTAGGCTGGTCTCGAATGCCTGACCTCGTGATCTACCCTCCTCGGCCCCCCAGAGTGCTTGGATTACAGACGTGAGCCCCATACCCAGCCCTAAAATGCATTTTTAACTTACCATGCTTTTGATTTATGATGGGCTTATAAGGATATAACCCCATCCTAAGTTGGGGAGCATCTATATCTTATTTACTCTTTTTTTCCCTAGGCCTTGAATACTCACCTGAGAAAAGTCCCTTTCCCCTTTCTCTTTGGCCTTCCCGTCTATTGCTGCTAATGATGATGATAATAATGCTTTCTCTTCTTTTTCTCCTTGCTCAAACAAATCTAATGTAGTCTGATAATGCATAAGTCTTCTAGTGTCAAGAAAATGGAATCCTGAAGTGTTTCTGTCACCTTGGCTATATCCCAGAATTCTGGCTATATCCCCAGAATTTGCATGCCTCAGGTATCTCTCTTGTCCTTGCTGTCATTCATTATTCTTCCTACCACTCAGTAAACATCTCTTAAGCCCTATGCACTCACATTGAGTTACTCAGTGACAATATCAGAATGATTAAGTTAAAATTCCTGATCAAAAAATGAAAACTCATTTTCACTGTGACTAATTTTCAATATTGCTAACAATAATATTACTTTGTCTCATTATTTTATCAGAGCAAATAAGGTTTACTGAAGTTATATCATGGGTAAAATAGGTTGTGTGATAGCCAGCACTTGTTTACATTATAGCATTGTTTTTACAGGAAAAATAGTCTGAATCTCAACTCACTGCTTAAAAACATGGTTTTGAACACTTCCCATCTATAATGCAGCCTGCCTGTAATATCTTGAACTTTAAATTGCACCTTTTCTCAGAAGGATTCAAATATCTGCATATGTAATATCACTGGGTCTTGTTTGTTTATACTCAGCCTTCTTTTCACAAATGATTTAAAACAGATTACACATGTAACAAAATAATAATGCAACATAAACAAGAAAAAGAAGTAGGGCTACTGGGAAAAAAATTGTAAATGAAAGCAGAAGCCCAAGCCTGGAGCTGGGTGTGGGCCAGCCAAGCCAGTCCATATGTGTAGGTATGAGTGCCTGTTGAGCTGCCATAGTGACTATCAGGACACTGGGCGTTATTACTAAAGGCTTCATTTTAAAGTCTCTTTTTGAGTTGATGCTTGGAAGTTAGTGAATATGTAGGCTGTGGAAATTCAATGAGTAAGTGTAAAGGTTGGCATCCTTTTGGGAAAACTTAGAAGCCTTTAAAAAATATTTCTTTAAACATAGAAAAATCACACTTCTACCTAGAAGTGAATTTCAAAGTGATGTATTAAAGAATTCAGAAATGTGTCTCAACAAATCACTTAGGGTTCTCTCTGAGATAATATAGTGGCTACTTTGGTCCACAAATTTTATGACTGAAAGGTGACTAAAATGATTGGAGGTTGGAAGATTTTAAAAACACATGTTTACTTGTAGCTAATACAAATTAATAATAATATAATTTATAAAGATATTATGAAATGTCCAAATTGGGGTAACATATTGCTCTGTTGAACATGTCAGAAAAAAAAAGTAATTTCTGAAGATTCACTGACTAGCCAAAAGGGAGACTGTTATGTGAAATTACTAAAAATAAAGTGCATGCTTTTAAGTAGTATTCTGCAAAAATATGGTGCCATTTTTTTAATGGTTTGTCATTCTTTCCATCAAAGATAGTGGGAACAGTTGTTTTTTATGTCTCTTTTAGTGAATGACAATGCAGTCGTATCATCAATAAATAAGATGATATCATTTAGTCTTAAAATATTTCTCATCATTTAGATATGAGACATTTTATTATTTTCATTTTACAAAAACAAACGAGGCGGCGAAGGAAGAGTTTAGTGAAAGTTAAGTTAAAAACTAAAGGTGTAGTGCTAGTCATAGACACTTTATATTTGCTTCTAGTTGATTTTTTAATACCTATAAGAATTGAATCAAAATGGGTAATAGCTTTAAATAACTCTGCTTTCTCATATAGGTGGTCACAAATCTCATGGTGATGGAAATTTAGAATATTGGTCTATTCTATTTCCATAACTATACTAGTACAGCAGTCACTGAATCCTAAATAACCGTCAGTTAGAAAGCCTTAATGAATTTTCAGTGTTAAATCAAAGACATTAAGTTTCTAAACTGAGTCATGCATGTACATATTACTTCCTTCGGCCCTTTGTAAGAATTTGCTTTATCCAAATTAATTGCCTACTTAGAAAATGAACTTTGCTAGTGTACATGTTTCTTAGCTTTTAAAATATATTTCACATTGTGGTAAATAAAGACATTTAATCCAATCATACTTTAGAAATGTGCCTCCAATATTACCTTGAAAAACAGTTTTAATTAATTTCTAAATGTTTTACTTTTGCCCCCAATATAACAGGGCTTATTTTAAAATATGATGGCCATGTAAAATATAATAAAGTCTTAAGCATATGTTGAAATGCCTGTCTTAATTCCTTCCTTTTTTTCTTTTTCCCCAAGAAACCTACAAAAGTAAAATTCAATTACACTTATGAAAAATAAAGCAGTCCCCATTGAAATTACAAAACTCTACATAAACAACAATCAAAAAAGGTGAAATTAGAATATTTAATAATTTTAACTTTTCATTGTATTGAAATAAATTATATTTAGTATGCGTTTCTGAATAATTGATGTAAATTTGTTCAAATGAAACAATCATTTGGGACTAGAGAAAATATTAAAGATCAGTATTTTTAAAACATAAGCAGCTTGTTTTTTTTTCAAATTTTCAAGCAAAAATGGTGCATACACAAATATTTCCACTGGAAGTGGTTTGTAGAATATAGATAATACTGTATTGGAGCTGGATATTTGTGTTAAGGTATTTAACATATAGCTTAATTGAGACAATTCATTTCAAGAGTAACGAGTCAGTAAATATGAATTGACTATTATATTCTTAACATTGAACTAGTGGAGTTGGTTTGGGGATAAGAAGATATTGAAGAAGTTTATAACGTAGGGTCTGCTTTTAAAGAAACTAATATCTAACTTTCTATTAGCAACCCTCTATCAACGGATACTCAACTTTTAAAAATAGTTTTTAAGAAAACACAATCCCTCCCTAAGTAAAGGAGAAATCAAGAAGAGTTCGAACACAAAAAGATTTAGGAGGTGTTCTGAACAGTTAATAAATATTATGATCCGACTGAGATATGATTAAAACCAAGTGTAGGAAGTGTCTACGTTCAATGAGGCGGTGGTTGTCACATTGCCATTTCTGCCACAAAAATGTTATTTCACCCTTGAAAACAACTCTCTTCATTAGTAAAGGTATAATTCAGCTACTTGGATATGGTTATGCAACTCTTTAATACTAAAAGCAGAATCACAGTTCCTGTTTTTCTTTTCCTTGAAAGGAGGTGAAAATCTGACAGCTCAAAATGAAGCAAAAACCCAAGATTAAAACAGACACCATTTTGTGCCCACTCAGTCTTCTTTCCAGGGTCATACATGTGTAAGTAGCTGTTTGTTTATAGTCGAGACCTTCTGTGGGTAAATCTGGCAGGATATCAAAGACATTTAGCATAGATATTTCATTTTCAATGCATGTGTCTATTTTTTTCCCTGTTGATGAACCAAATATAACACATGCAGATGATTTTTAGGAATTTATTTTAAATCATAAGTGTTTCTTTTTTCTTTTTCTGAATGTTCACAGTAGCTGGGAGACAAGTGTTTGCTTACCACTCTCCCCTCAACACGGCATTAAATGGTTGGGTGGAACTGAACACGAGATTGCATAATATACTTCCCTTCTTTAATATCTCCCTATTTAATCCAGGGATTAATCATATATCTACCAATCTATTAACCATCTATAATCTATTCATCTGTTAATCATCTATAATTTAGCAATCTGTACTTCATGGCATAGTCTTTAAAAATATGGTCTTTAGACTCAGTTAAATCTGAGTTTGAAGTCAGGGTTCATCTCTTATTAGCTAAAGGGCTTTAGGCAAATTACTTAACCTCTCTAGGACTAATTGGCTTATCAATTAAAACAAAGCAATTAAAACATTAATTTGATTTAAGATATTATGAAGATTAAATGAGATAATCCAAGCAAAGTGCCCAGCACGTTACTTGACATACAGTAAATGTTCAATAAATGTTCAGGATTCTTCTTCTTCTTCTTCCTTTTATATTTAACTAAAAACAATAATCATTTTCAAAATAATGGGTCTCTTTTTACTGAAAACAATCATTTTCAAAATAATAGGTCATAAATTTGAAAGAAAGGTGATTTCAATATTTTAGTTTAATATCTGGTAATATTTTATTCATTTATGAAAAACTCATGATTTCAATTAATTATAGGTAATAGAATAAAATTTGTCTTTCAGAAAGTCATTCAGTTTTCCATTTCTGATATCTCTACACCAAGGATATGGTTTCTCTCTTTTCCCAATTAGAATAACATTTTTTTTCTAGTGTTCCTTTTTTTCAGTAGCAAAATATTTGCATTTATATCTTAAGTTAATGTTATCTCCCTGTGATAATTTGTGGTGTTTTTGTTTGTTTTGAAATGCTGTCTTGATCTAGCTCGACGCCCTGGCTAGCTGCGGGTCAGTTTCCCTTCTTGAGTAGCTGATTAATTTCACACCTCAACCACACACTAGAGGCACTATGTACCTACCCTAACTGCCCTGGGGCCAGATAATAGATAACTAGGGACAGTTCTTGTGTCCTGGAGTCCTGGAAATTACCCAAATTATCTAATCCACAAGGAACCTAAGGGCCTAACACCTCACTACTTGCTACACCTAAGCTGCCCCTCCAGCTCCAGCTTGCTGTTACTCTTTCTCTGGATACAATCCCTTCTGTGGTGCTGTGCACAGTCTTTTCTCCTGTGGCGCTGTAAGTAACAAAGAGTTCTACCTCCCATCTGTCCAAGTGCCTTGCTTGTTCCGTCACCAAAATAAACTTTAAGTCTTGTAAAACTCTCCCTAAAGCCATTGTGCTCTCTTACTAGATAGAAAATTTTATTGTATGTTATAGGGGTTTTATTTTAAATACATAGTTTTTAATTATGTTCAGAAATAATATATGATGATGTTAAAACTTACTGAACATACAAAAAATTAGGAAAAACTTCATTAACAAACTAAGAAATAGCTAATATTTAAGTTTAGTTACTTTCTAAGTTTTTATCCACATTTTATCTGTATCTATTTTATTTTCATTCACACATATATATAACCATATATATGGAGATATAGCCATATCTGTATATTCATATTTATTTATTTATTTATTTATTTATGTCCAAATAGAAAGACATCGTTATGTAATATCTTTTCTTTATTTGTACAAAGAGAAATCTTTCTAAATAAATCAGAATCCATACCTCTCCCTCAAAATTCAGATCATAATATAATTATATAAGTATGTGTATACTTATTTCAGGTTTATAACTGCACTTCTTTTTTTTTTTCCTTTTTTTATTGCATTTTAGGTTTGGGGTACATGTGCAGAACATGCAAGATAGTTGCATAGCTACACACATGGCAATGTGTTCTGCTGCCTTCCTCCCCTTCATTCTATTATGAGGGCATGAGTTGTAACTGGAGGGTGTATATCTATAGTGTATAATGTGAAACAAAGCAGGATAGGTATGTTGAGACACTACATGGGTGACAAACAGGACTTATCTTTCTCTATTTTATCCTCTTTTAGACTAGTGGTTCTCAACCAGAGGAAATTTTGTTTCTGAGGGACACTGAAGGCAAGTATCTCAGGGATAGGGTGCTCAGGCATAGAGTGAATATCCAGGGATTTTGCCAAATATCCTACGGTAAACAAAATGGCACCCTCCCCACTCCCAAAAGAATTTTCCAACGTAGAATGTCAATAGTCCAAGATTAAGAAGCCCTGGGATAGACCAATTATCTCGAAAATGAGATATTTGAACCTAATGGGTGATGAAAAAATGCATGAGAGTTCAGAAATAAGACAGTAAAATGTTATAGTTCATCTCGTTTTAAAAACTTTTTTTGAAAGTAGATTTTATAGCATGCAAAGTATACATTTGTAATGCATCTCTGATGGTTAATACTGAGTGTCAACTTGATTGGATTGAAAGATGAAATATTGACCCTAGATGAGCCAAAGGAGATTAACATTTGACTCAGTGGGCTGGGAAAGGTAGACCCACCCTTAATTTGGGTGGGCACAATCTAATTAGCTGACAGCACAGCTAGCATATAAGCAGGCAGACAAATGTGAAAAGAGAAACTGGCCCAGTCTCCCAGATTATATCTTTCTCCCATGCTGATGCTTCCTGCCCTCAAACATTGGACTCCAAGTTCTTCAGTTTTGGAACTCAGACTGGCTCTCCTTGCCCCTCAGCCTGCAGACGGCCTATTGTGGGATCTTGTGATCATGTTAATATGAAGTTATATGAGTTAATATGAGTTAATACTTAAAACACACACACACACACATATATACACACACACATATATATTCCATTAGTTCTATCCCTGTAGAAAACCCTGACAAATATAGATTTTGTATATATATCTGTGTGTGTGCACGCATGTGTGTTTGTGTATATACACATACATATATATGAATATGCGTACATATATATATATATGTATGTATATTCCATTAGTTCTGTCCCTGTAGAGAACCCTGACTAACACACATTCTGTTGCCAGGAGTGGTTTTGGAGAAATGGAATATTAAGGATGGAGTTCTTTCTTTGATTTTGGGGTTTCTGGAGTTGGCTACTTAATATGAGTAGAAACAAAAATGCGCTGGGTGCGGTGGCTCACGCCTGTAATCCCAGCAATTTGGGAGGCTAAGGCGGGTGGATCACAAAGTCAAGAGATCGAGACCATCCTGGTCAACATGGTGAAACCCCATCTCTACTAAAAATACAAAAAATTAGCTGGGCATAGTGGCACGTGCCTGTAATCCCAGCTACTCGGGAGGCTGAGGCAGGAGAATTGCCTGAACCCAGGAGGCGGAGGGTGCAGTGAGCCGAGATCGTGCCATTGCACTCCAGCCTGGGTAATGAGAGTGAAATTCAGTCTCAAAAAAAAAAAAAAAAGAAAGAAAAGAAAGAAACAAAAATGCTAAGGGGTCCACTTCTAATAGTTTGGAGAACACTTATGGTCTTTGGCATGAACTGTTTAGAGAGTTATACAAAATAAATGTGTTTGACACTCCTGATTCATTGCTCGTGAGAGGCAGGGAGTTTAGTGACTCTATACATAATACTTTTGACATATGTGGAGAACAAAGGAACATAATGAAGCTGGTTGGTTGCTCCGAAGTTTAGTGGACAAAGTGATGAAAGAAAATAATATACTCAGAGGTTCTATCTCCTGGCTTCAGAAGCAGTTACTGAACCTCAACCCAGAGTTGGATCAGGCTGAATTTATTGATTTAGGCCCTCTAAGTAGAAACCCTCCATTTATTGTTGCAGGTTGGGGAGTTAAAAAAAGCCCTAATAGTTTATTTGCTTTGTTAGCTGAAATATAGATTAAAGGATGGCCCACTGCGAATGAGCTGGAAGTGCCTGATCTCCCTTAGTTTAATGTAGAAGAAGGGATCCAAAGGCTTAGGGAGATTGGGATAGTGGAGTGGATTAGTTGCTTTGACCTACTCATCCTAGTTGGGAGGGTCCAGAAGATATATCTTTGACTGATGCCTTTGAAATACATTTGTGAGGGCAGCACCTGTAGCTTTGAAGAGCACTGTAATTGCTCTTCTCTTATGTCATATCTAACAGTGGGACTGCAGTCACTTAACTACAAAATTTAAATACAATGGGAATAATTGGATCCTTGAGAAAGACCCCCACTACATTACCAACAATTTATTCAGTGAATTTTTCTCTCTTCCTTCCCTGAGGAGATCTCCAGCTTTTTACCAGGTAACTGTGCATTGGGGAAAGGAAAATGATCAGACCTCTTGGGGACTGCTAGACACTGGCTCTGAGCTGACACTGATTCCAAGGGACCCAAAACATCACCGTGGTCCTCCAGTCAAAATAGGGGCTTATGGAGGTCAGGTATTAATGGAGTTTTATCTCAGGTCCAACTTACAGTTGGTCCCTGAACTCATCCTGGAGTCATTTCCCCAGTGCCAGAATGCATAATTGGCAAAGACATACTTAGCAGCTGGCAGAACTCCTACACTGGCTCCCTGACTGGTATGGCGAAAGCTATTATGTCAGGAAAGGCTGAATGGAAGCCATTAGAGCTGCTTGTGCCTAGAAAAATCATAAATCAAAAACAATATCACATCCCTTGAGGAACTGCAGAGATTATTGGCACCATCAAGGACTTGAAAGATGCAGGGGTGGTGATTCCAACCACGTACTCATTAAACTCTCTCATTTGACCTGTGCAAAGGCAGAAGGATCTTGGAGAATGACAGTGGATTATTGTAAGCTTAACCAAGTGGTGACTCCAATTGCTTCTGCAGTACCAGATGTGGTTTCATTACTTGAGCAAATTAACACGTGTCTTGGTACCTGGTATGTAGCAGTTGAATTGGCAAATGCCTTTTTCTCCATTCTTGTCCATAAGGCCCACCAGAAGGAAATTGTCTTCAGCTGGCAAGGCCAGCAATACACCTTTGCTGTACTACCTCAGGGGTATATCAGCTCTCCAGCTCTGTGTCATAATCTTATTCACAGAGATGCTAATCACTTTTCACATCTGCAAAATATCACATTGGTTCGTTACATTGATGACATTATGCTGATTTGATCCAGCAAGCAAGAAGTCTCAAACCCATTGGACTTATTGGTGAGACATTTGTGTGCCAGAGGATGTGAAATAAATTCAACTAAAATTCAGGAGACTTCTACCTCAGTAAAAATTTTAGGGATCCAGTGGTGTGGGGCCTCTCAAGATATTCCTTCTAAGGTGAAGAATAAGTTGCTGCATTTTGCCCCTCCTACAACCAAGAAAGAGGCACAACACCTGGTGGGCCTATTTGGATTTTGGAGGCAATGTGTTCCTCATTGGGAGTGTTACTCCAGCTCATTTATCAAGTGACTCTAAAGGCTGCCATCTTTGAGTGGGGCCCAGAATAGGAAAAGGCTTTGCAACAGTTCCAGGCTGCTATGCAAGCTGCTCTGCCACTTGGGCCATATGACTGGGCAGATCCAAGGGTAATTAAGGTGTCAGTAGCAGATAGGGATGCTATTTTGAGTCTTTGGCAGGGTCCCACCAGGAGTATTACAGTGGAGGCCTCTAGGGTTTTGAAGAAAGGCCTTGCCATGTTCTCCAGATAACTACTCTCCTTTTGAGAGATAGCTCTTGGCCTGTTACTGGGTTTTGGTGGACACTGAATGTTTGACAATGGGTCATCAATTCACCATCTGACCTGAACTGCCTATCATGAGCTGAGTGCTTTCTGACACATAGCCATAAAGTGAGTTGTGCACAGCAGCATTTCATCATCAAATGGAAGTGGTATATACCTAATCAGGCTCCAGCAGGTCCTGAAGAGACAAGTAGATTACATGAGGAAGTGGCTCAAATGCCCATGGTGTCTGCTCCTGCCACCTTGCCTTCTCTCCCCCAGCCTGCACTGATAGCCTCATGGGATGTTCCCTGTGATCAACTGACAGAGAAAGAGAACAATAGGGCCTGGTTTACAGATGGTTCTGCACAATAATATGTATGCATTCCCTGAAAGTGGACAGCTGCAGCACTATAGACCCTTTTTAGGACATCCCTGAAGGACAGCAGGAAAGGGAGATCTTCTTCATGGGCAATATTCAAGCAGTGAGTCCGATTGTGCACTTTGCATGGAAGGAAAAATGGTGAGATATGCAATTATATGCTGATTCATGGGCTGTAGCCAATGATTTGGCTGGATTGTCAGGGACTTGGAAAAAGCATGACTGGAAAATTGCTGACAAAGAAATTTGGAAAGAGGTATGTGGATGGACCACACATGTGGATGGAAGAGATATGTGGATTAACCACTCTGAGTGGTCAAAAACTGTGAAGACATTTGTATCCCATGTGAGTGCTTATCAGTGGGTGACCTCAGCAAAGGAGGATTTTAATAATCAAGTGGATGGGATAACTCATCCTGTGGACACCACTCAGCCTCTTTCCCCAACCATCCTGACATGGCCCAATGGGCCCATGAATAAAGTGGGCATGGTAGCAGGGATGGAGGTTATTCATGGGCTCAGCAATATGGACTTCTATTCAACAAGGCTGACCCAGCTACCGGCACTGCTGAGTGCCTGATTTGTCAGCAGTAGAGACCAACACTAAGCCCTCCATATGGCACCATTCCCCAGGGTTATCAGCCAGTTACTTGGTAGCAGATTGATTCAATTGGACCTTATCCATCATGGAAAGGGTAGCGGTTTGCCCTCATGGAATAGATATTTACTCAATATATGGGTTTGCCTATGCTACACACAACGCTTCTGCCAAGACTACCATCTGTGGACTCACAAAATGCCTTATTCACCATCACGATATTCCATGCAATATTGCCTCTGACCAAGGCACTCACTTTGTGGCTAAAGAAGGGTGGCAGTGGGCTCATGCTCATGGAATTCAATGGTCTTATCATGTTCACCATCATCCTGAAACAGATGGCTTGATAGAATGGTGGAATGGCCTTTTGAAGTCACAATTACAATGCCAGCTAGGTGACAATACTTTGAAGAGCTGGGCAAAGTTTCCGTGAAGGCTGTGAATGCTCTGAATCACTATCCAATATATGGCACTCTTTTTCCCATAGCCTGGATTCACAGGTCCAGGAACCAAGGGGTGAAAGTGGAAGTGGCACCATTCACCATCCCCCCCAGTGATCTACTAGCAACATTTTTGCTTCCTGTTCCTGTGACATTCTGTTCTGTTGGCCTAGGAGGTCTTAGTTCCAGAGGGAGGAATGCTGCCACCAGGAGACACAACAACAATTCCATTAAACTAGAAGTTAAGATTGCCATCTGGACACTTTGGGCTCCTCCTGCCTTTAAATAAACAAGCTAAGAAGGGAGTCACAGTGTTGGCTGGCGTGATTGACCCAAACTTTCAGGATAAAATCAGTCTACTATTCCAAAACAAAGTTAAGGAAGAGCATGCATGGAATACAGGAGATCCATTAGGGCATCTCTTAAGTATTACTATGCCCTATTCTTAAGGTCAATGGGAAACTAAAGCAGCTTAATCCAGACAGGACTACAAATGACACAGCCCCTTCGGGAATCAAGGTTTGGGTCACTCCACCAGGAAAGAAATCACAACCTGCTAGGGTCCTTGCTGAAGACAAAGGAAATACAGAATGGGTAGTAGAAGAAGGCAGTCATTAATACCAGCTATGACCACATGACCAGCTGCAGAAACAAGGGCTGTAATTGTCATGAGTAGTTCTTCTTTCATTAAAAACATATTTGTGCATGTATACACTTGTACTAAGAAAACATCTTCATTTTATTTTTTTTCTTTCTCTTTTATCATTGGGACATAAGATTTATTGACATCACATCAGCATTTAAGTATTGTTAACTTTATGTAATAGTATTTGGGTTAAGGATTGGTGCATTTTTGGTTGTAAGAAGCATAGTTGTATTATGTTAGCATAATTATTACCTTATTATTGTCTTTATTCAAAGATTGTGTCTGATCCCAGGAGATGTGTGTGGGTTCAAGTTGACAAGGAGTGGACTTACGATGGTTAATACTGAGGGTCAACTTGATTGGATTGAAGGATACAAAGTGTTGATCCTGGGTGTGTATGTGAGGGTGTTGCCAAAGTAGAATAATAATTGAGTCAGTGGGCTGGGGAAGGCAGACTCACCCTTAATCTGGCTGCACACAATCTAATCAGCAGCCAGTGCAGTTAGAATATAAGCAGGAAGGGGAGGGGACTCAAGATGGCGCTGTGAGAACAACCCAGGATTGGAGCCCGCGTTGAATCCGCAAACGGTGAGTCAGTGCTGCATTTCCAGACTGATCTTTGTTGCCCACAGAACGGGGAAAGTCCCAAGTATAAAAAGACACGGGACGCCAGGCAGTAGGTCTGCCTGGCGAAGCCGGCAGCCGGGGCGGCGGCGGCCGGCCCTACCCAGCAATCCCCACAGGGCGCGCTTGTCCGGGTGCCTTGTGGAACCGGCAGCCTGAGACTTGAGAGGGCTGGACTTGAGACTGAAGGAGACTTGCACAGTAGCCCAGCCCAGGGGATTGCAGGGACAGATCGTTTGGGATACCCAGTGGGACGAACAAAACCGCGATTTCAAACTATCCCGGGCAGACGGTCCCAGACGCTCTGTGGGGGAGGGGCGTCCACCACTACGGAGGCAACCTGCCCCAAATGATATACACGCCCACTGCTGAGGCAGCCAGCCGTTGCCGAGGCAACCCGTCCCTACTGAGATACACGCCCACTGCTGATGCAGCCTGCCTTTGCTGAGGCAACACGCTACAATTAAGAGACTCCGCCGCAGGGCGTGGCGGAGACCACAGCAGAGCCGGCAGGAACAGCGCGAATCACACAACAGCAGGGCGGAGCCTCGGCAGCCAAACAGTGGCTAGTCTGCCTTGGAGCTGGGCAGGACACCTGATCGGACATCCAAAAATAAAGCCCAAACCCCTCAACACAGAGCATTTGAGAAAAAAAAAGGGTTGTTTCATGAGCTGTGTTGCAGCAGAATCAAACATAGCAGCCTAACAGCCCTGAATGAACAACAGAGTGCACAGCTCAGCAATTAAACTGCTATAAAGTACAAACTGTCTCCTCAAGCAGCTCCCTGACCCCTCTATATCCAAAAGACTGTCATTAGGCAGGCATCATCCTGGGACAAAGAGAGCAGAAAAAGAAACTGGTAGCATCCCTCGCTGTGCCACGGCTACTAGAGGTGCACCCCAGACAAGCAGGGTCTGGAGCGGACCTCAACAGTCGTACAGCGAAGGGGCTAGACTGGTAGAAGGAAAACCAAGCAACAGAAATACTTCATCATCAACATTCTGGGTGTCCACTCAGAGACCCAAACGAAAAGTCAGCAACTACGCAGACGACCAGCGGACAAATCCACAAAGATGGGAAGAAACCAGCGCAAAAAGGAGGAAAACACCCGAAACCAGAACACATCGCCTCCTAGAAGGACCAAAACTCCTCACCAGCAAGGGAACAAAGCTGGACGGAGAATGACTGTGACGAAATGACGGAATTAGACTTCAGAAGATGGATAATGAGAAACTTTTGTGAGCTAAAAGATCATGTATTAAATCAATGCAAAGAAACTAAGAACCTTGAAAAAAGATTTGAAAAAAGATTCGAGGAAATGGTAACAAGAATGGATACCTTAGAGAGGAATATGAATCAATTAAAGGAGCTGAAAAACACAATACGAGAACTTCGCGAAGCAAACGCAAGTTTCAATAGCCGAATTGACCAAGCAGAAGAAAGAATATCTGAAGTCGAAGACCAACTCAATGAAATAAAACGAGAAACCAAGATCAGAGAAAAAAGCGCAAAAAGGAATGAACAAAGTCTCCAAGAAATGTGGGACTATGTGAAAAGACCTAACCTACGTTTGATAGGTGTACCAGAAGGGGACAAAGAGAATGAATCCAAGCTCGAAAATACTCTTCAGGACATCATCCAGGAAAATTTCCCCCACCTAGCAAGACAAGCCAACACTCAATTGCAGGAAATACAGAGAACACCACAAAGATATTCCGCAAGAAGAGCAACCCCAAGGCACATAATCGTCATATTCAACAGGGTTGAAATAAAGGAGAGAATACTAAGGGCAGCCAGAGAGAAAGGTCGGGTCACCCACAAAGGGAAGCCCATCAGACTCACAGCAGATCTCTCGGCAGAAACACTACAAGCCAGAAGAGAGTGGGGGACAATATTCAACATTCTTAAAGAAAAGAACTTTCAACCCAGAATTCCATATCCAGCCAAACTGAGCTTCAGAAGTGAAGGAAAAATAAAATCCTTTGCGAACAAGCAAGTACTCAGAGATTTTGTCACCACCAGGCCTGCTTTACAAGAGCTCCTAAAAGAGGCACTACACATAGAAAGGATCAATCAGTACCAGCCATTCCAAAATCACACTGAATGCTAAATAGCTTCAACATAATGAAGAATCTACAACAACTAACAGGCAAAACAGCCACTTAGCATCAAAATGGCAGTATCAAATTCACACATAACAATATTAACCCTAAATGTAAATGGACTAAATGCACCAATCAAAAGACACAGACTGGCAAATTGGATAAAAATCCAAAACCCATCAGTGTGCTGTATCCAGGAAACCCATCTCACATGCAAGGATACACAAAGGCTCAAAATAAAGGGATGGAGGAAGATTTACCAAGCTAATGGAAAGCAAAAAAAAGCAGGAGTTGCAATTCTCATCTCTGATAAAATAGACTTTAAAGCAACAAAGATCAAAAGAGACAAAGAAGGCCATTACATAATGGTAAAAGGATCGATAAAACAAGAAGAGCTAACGATCCTAAACATATATGGACCCAACACAGGAGCACCCAGATACATAAGGCAAGTTCTTAATGACTTACAGAAGGACTTAGACTCCCACACAATAATAGTGGGAGACTTTAACACTCCACTGTCAATACTAGACAGATCAACCAGACAGAAAATCAACAAGGATACCCAGGGCTTGAACTCAGACCTGGAGCAAGCAAACCTGGTGGACATTTACAGAACTCTCCACCCCAAATCCACAGAATACACATTCTTCTCAGCACCACATCACACCTACTCTAAAATTGACCACATAATTGGAAGTAAAGCACTGCTCAACAAATGCAAAACAACTGAAATCATAACAAACAGTCTCTCAGACCATAGTGCAATCAAGTTAGAACTCAGAATTCAGAAACCGACCCAGAACCGCACAGCTTCATGGAAACTGAACAACTGGCTCTTGAATGTTGACTGGGTAAACAACGAAATGAAGGCAGAAATAAAGAAGTTCTTCGAAACCAATGAGAACGAAGACACAACGTGCCAGAACCTCTGGGACACATTTAAAGCAGTCTCTAGAGGAAAGTATATAGCAATAAGTGCCCATATGAGGAGAATGGAGAGATCCAAAATTGACACCCTATCGTCAAAATTGAAAGAGCTAGAGGAGCAAGATCAAAAAAACTCAAAACCCAGCAGAAGACAAGAAATTACTAAGATCAGAGCTGAGCTGAAGGAGATTGAGACACGAAAAACCCTTCAAAAAATCAATAAATCCAAGAGCTGGTTTTTTGAAAAGATCAACAAAATAGACAGACCACTAGCCAGATTGATTAAAAATAAAAGAGAGAACAACCAAATAGATGCAATAAAAAATGATAAAGGGGAAATCACCACAGATTCCACAGAAATTCAAACCATCATCAGAGAATATTACAAACAACTCTATGCACATAAACTAGTAAACCTGGAAGAAATGGATAAATTCCTGGACTCCTGTCTCCTCCCAAGCCTAAACCAGGAGGAAGCTGAAACTATGAATAGACCAATAACAAGGTCTGAAGTTGAGGCAGCAATTAAGAGCCTACCTCACAAAAAAAGCCCAGGTCCAGACGGGTTCACAGCCGAATTCTACCAGACACACAAGGAGGAGCTGGTACCATTCCTTCTAAAACTATTTCAGACAATACAAAAAGAGGGAATCCTTCCCAAATCATTTTATGAGACCAACATCATCCTGATACCAAAACCCGGCAGAGACCCAATGAGAAAAGAAAACTTCAGGCCAATATCCATGATGAACATAGATGCAAAAACCTTCAATAAAATATTGGCAAGCCGATTGCAACAGCAAATCAAAAAACTTATTCATCATGATCAAGTAGGATTCATCCCAGGGATGCAAGGCTGGTTCAACATACGCAAGTCTATCAACGTAATTCACCACATAAACAGAACCAAAAACAAAAACCACATGATTATCTCAATTGACGCAGAGAAGGCATTTGACAAAATTCAACAGCCCTTTATGCTAAAAACCCTCAATAAACTCGGTATTGATGGAACGTATCTCAAAGTAATAAAAGCTATTTATGACAAACCAACAGCCAATATTATGCTGAATGGGCAAAAACTGGAAGCATTCCCTTTGAAATCTGGTACTAGACAAGGATGCCCTCTCTCACCACTCCTATTCAATATAGTACTGGAAGTTCTAGCCAGAGCAATCAGGCAAGAAAAAGAAATAAAGGGTATTCAAATAGGAAAGGTGGAAGCCATATTGTCTCTGTTTGCAGACGACATGATAGTGTACCTAGAAGACCCCATCGCCTCAGCCCAAAAACTCCTGAAACTGATAAACAACTTCAGCAAAGTCTCAGGATATAAAATCAATGTGCAAAAATCACAAGCATTCGTCTACACCAATAACAGACTTAAAGAAAGCCAAATCAAGAGCGAACTGCCATTCGCAATTGCTACAAAGGGAATAAAATACCTTGGAATACAACTCACAAGGAACGTAAGGGACCTCTTCAAGGAGAACTACAAACCACTGCTCAACGAAATCAGAGAGGACACAAACAGATGGAGAAACATTCCATGTTCATGGTTAGGAAGAATTAATATCGTGAAAATCGCTATACTGCCCAAAGTAATTTACAGAATCAACACTATCCCCATCAAGCTACCATTGACTTTCTTCACAGAACTGGAAAAAACCACCATGAACTTCATATGGAACCAAAAGAGAGCCCGCATAGCCAAGTCAATTGTAAGCAAAAAGAACACAGCGGGGGGCATCACACTACCGGATTTCAAACTGTACTACAAGGCTACAGTGATCAAGACAGCATGGTACTGGTACCAAAACAGAGATACAGACCAATGGAACAAAACAGAGGCACCGGAGGCAACACAACATACATACAACTATACAATCTTTGATAAACCTGACAAAAACAAGCAATGGGGCAAGGATTCCATGTTTAACAAATGGTGTTGGGAAAACTGGCTAGCCATGTGCAGAAAGCAGAAACTGGACCCCTTCCTGACACCTTACACTAAAATTAACTCCAGATGGATTAAAGACTTAAACAGAAGACCTGGCACCATAAAAACCCTAGAAGGAAATCTAGGCAAAACTATCCAGGACATAGGAGTAGGCAAGGACTTCATGAACAAAACACCAAAAGCATTGGCAACAAAAGCCAAAATAGACAAATGGGACCTAATGAAACTCCACAGCTTCTGCACGGCAAAAGAAACAGTCACTAGAGTGGATCGGCAACCAACAGAATGGGAGAAAATTTTCGCAGTCTACCCATCTGACAAAGGGCTGATATCCAGAATTTACAAAGAACTCAAGCAGATTTACAGGAAAAAAACAAACAAGCCCATTCAAAAGTGGGCAAAGGATATGAACAGATACTTTACGAAAGAAGACATATATGAGGCCAACAATCATATGAAAAAATGCTCATCGTCACTGGTCATCAGAGAGATGCAAATCAAAACCACATTGAGATACCATCTCACGCCACTTAGAATGGCGATCATTAAAAAATCTGGAGACAACAGATGCTGGAGAGGATGTGGAGAAAAAGGAACACTTTTACACTGTTGGTGGGAGTGTAAATTAGTTCAACCATTGTGGAAGACAGTGTGGCGATTCCTCAAGGCCTTAGAAATAGAAATTCCATTTGACCCAGCAATTCCATTACTGGGTATATATCCAAAAGACTATAAATCGTTCTACTATAAGGACACATGTACACAAATGTTCATTGCAGCACTGTTTACAATAGCAAAGACCTGGAATCAACCCAAATGCCCATTGATAATAGACTGGATTGGAAAAATGTGGCACATATACACCATGGAATATTATGCAGCAATCAGAAATGATGAGTTCGTGTCGTTTGTAGGGACATGGATGAATCTGGAAAACATCATCCTCAGCAAACTGACACAGGAACAGAGAGTGAAACACCGCATATTCTCACTCATAGGTGGGTGATGAAAAATGAGAACACATGGACACAGAAAGGGGAGTACTAAACACTGGAGTCTATTGGGGGGAAAAGGGGAGGGCCAGTGGCAGGGGGAGGTGGGGAATGATAGCCTGGGGAGAAATGCCAAATGTGGGTGAAGGGGAGAAGAAAAGCAAAGCACACTGCCATGTGTGTACCTACGCAACTGTCTTGCATGCTCTGCTCATGTACCCCAAAACCTATAATCCAATAAAAAATTAAAAAAAAAAAAAAAAAAAAAGAAAAATTAAAAAAAAAAGAATATAAGCAGGAAGACAAATGTGAAAAGAGAGTCTGGCCCAGCCTCCCAGCCTACATCTTTCTCCCTCTCTCGATGCTTTCTACCCTTGAACACTGGGCTCCAAGTTCTTCAGTTTTGAAACTCAGATTGGCTCTCCTTGCTCCTTAGTCTGTAGACAGCCTATTGTGGGACCCTGTGATCATGTGAGTTAATATTTATTTTAAAATATATATATATATTATATATTAATATATATATTATAGAGAATCTATAGAATCTAGAGAATCCTGACTAACACAGCATGTATGTATAAACAAAACAAAAATTCTGAGATCCCCCAACCAACTGCATGGATGCTTCCTCTTGATCAAGGGGACTTCAAAATCAACCTAAAAAGTAGTTCAAGCCATGGGGAGTTGGAATTGGACAGGCCCCATTATACTCTCCACCCTTTGAAATTCAGGCACAGCTGACTCTTAAGAGTTAAAACATAACTCTTAAGACTGTTGAAATAGATTTTTTTGTGGCAATAAACCACCAAATTTCAGCCCGATTCTAGTATAGTATCACATGACAGGTAGCAGACCCTGAATAAATTTGAAGTAAAAAATATGCTTTTTTGACATATTTTGAAGTGGTCCTTCAAAGCTTTCTCTTGTGAGAAAAATCTGCATTATATAGAGATTACCCATTCTTTTCCAGGTCTTTTCCCTGATCCAGGAGAGAATTAACCAAAAGTATGGCATCATGTTAGGCCTGAAAGAGCTCTGAAGCCTGCTACCTGGAGGCTTCCTGTGTATGATAAAACCTTTAACACAGATATTCCATTTTAATGATTACAGGTCTTAGACAATGACTCTTTTAACCAATTGCCAATCAGAAAACCTATGACCTATGACCCGAAAGGCCCCTCTCCCACTCCCCTCCCCATCTTTGACTTGTCCCACCTTTCCAGACATAACCAATATACATCTTACGTGTATTGATTGATGTCTTATGTCTCACTGATCTATAGGTATGTGCATATATATCACCAAGCTGTAGCCTGACCACTGTGGCACATCACATGTTCTCAGGATCTCCCGAGGTTGTATAATGGGCCATTAGTTACTCATATTTGACTCAGAATAAATCTCTTTAAATATTTTACAGAGCTTTACTATTTTCATCAACATATGCAGCTTATAAGTAGCTCCATATATGTTTGCATTGTATGTTTTACTTTTTTTGTTTTACTAATGGGGTACACAGTCAAAATTCGTAGTCTCTTGTTTTAGAAAATTAGAAGTCAAAAAAATTTAAGTGAATAGGTTATAAAAAATCAAGTGGTGGTAGTGTGGGGTTTGGTTCTGTTGAAAACAAAGGAGACACTGGAGGCATGCACTTGCTGCAACATTCCAGGCAAAAAATCAGAAGAACATTCTTTGGGAGATCAATTTAAGACACATGTTGGCCGGTCGCGGTGGCTCAAGCCTGTAATCCCAGCACTTTGGGAGGCCGAGGCAGGTGGATCACGAGGTCAAGAGATCGAGACCATCCTGGTCAACATGGTGAAACCCCGTCTCTACTAAAGATGCAAAAAATTAGCTGGGCATGGTGGCACATGCCTGTAATCCCAGCTGCTCGGCAGGCTGCAGCAGGAGAATTGCCTGAACCCAGGAGGTGGAGATTGCGGTGAGCTGAGATCGCGCCATTGCACTCCAGCCTGGGTAACAAGAGCGAAACTCCGTCTCAAAAAAAAAAAAAAAAGACATATGTTTTTGAAATAAATTCAACAATAATTTCAGGTTTCAGATTGCGTTTGAAAATTGAATAAGAGCAAGGTGTTGGGAAGTAACTCCAAGGTTTCCAGCTGAGACATCTCATTGTTCTTTCTGCATCGTATTTTAGATGATTGTTTGCAAGTCTCCCTGATTTCTGTAAAGGGAGAGCTAGTAACAGATGAGGTCGAAATTTAAAAGGACTCCAATGAGAACATGTGGATGGTGAAGGTACTATCAGAGATGAAATGTGAGAGGTAGTTTAGTAGATATTTTTTATTTGACAGAGTATATGTGTTTGTCTTGGTTATTTTGATTCATAGTCAAAATGTAGTAAATATGCCAGATAAAGATTTAGAGACTACTTTCTCTGCTTATTTGAAGCTGGAAGGATATGTTTTAGTAAGCAACTAAAAAGACAGATAATGTTGGTGTTATTATTGAAATGTTGTGAATTAGCTTGTACAGTTTTCTTTGATCACCACAAAGTAACCAAGGGTGGGAAGAGATGGAAGTGTTTGGACTATTGCAGAGCTGGGGATTGAAATACAGGGAAAATAATACAAGACTTAGAAGTTAAAATAACGTCAGAAGAATTAGTAGGCATGATTTCAGGCTATAGAAGCCAGAGGGGAAGAAAAGAGAGGCTTTTATTAAATTAAGAGAATAGAGGTGATTTGAAGACAAGTTATTGGTGAAGAACAGTTTAGTTGGAGTAATGCATAATATGGATTTTGGCCCAAGAGCACAATTTCTGGGTTTACAAATCTGGTTTTAAACATTATTATTTTCGTAAGTCTACATAGAAGACTATCAAATATCAACACACACACACACACACACACACACACACACACACCCCTTATAAAAGAAATTTGGAAAACAAACCATTCATTACAAACAATGAGGAGAAAACATAATGGAAAGTAATTTACTATTTGGTCTTAATAAATGCCATCTTCTCCTGGATTTTTCTCTTCCCACATAGTTTCAGTAGCAATAAGTGTGTTTCATCTGGCCTTCCAGATTTCTCAGTGCACACCCCTCACAAAAAAATTCTTTAAGTCCAATCCTGCAACTGTATTTTCTCAAATGGTGATGGAATAAAAGAGAGGGATGGGGGAGAGTGAAATTCATCATAGACACATTTGCTGAAAAAGTCTGGCAGATGAACAAAACATGATTTTTTGAGAGGCTCTGTAATGGATAGTTCTTTTTTCTCACTTATGTACTTATGTGAAAGTAGAAAAGATAGTAAAGTGCAAAAAAAAATCTACCAACTTAAAAAAATTACAAAATCTTAGCAGCTTTGACTGTAGCAACTTATAGTTAAGTTATCCAAATGCTCTTAAAGCTGCCTTTTTATTTTCTTTCATTTTGACACTATAATATAATATTTCATTTTCAAAATCAGAATGTGAATCAGATAGATGCAGTAAATTCATAAATTCTACATCTGTGATTTTGTCTTCAGTAGTAGAAATAATGCCATATAAGGTCAAAGATTATTAACCATAAATTATTAAAACTACTGAGTTTCAAGTATTTTTTTTATCTTCTAGAGGAAGAGGCCAAGAAGCATATTTAAATTTTTAACATTTTCTCTACACATTAGTTGGGCTACATTTTTATTTTTAAAGCAAAATTAAACAAATATGTCCACTTTAGGGAGATTCTATAAACTATTCAACTCAGTTTAGGTTAACAAGAAATTGAAATCCATAATAAAATATGTTGTTGAATTGTCATTTTACTTAGTAATTTCTTCATAGCTTTTTACATATTTTGAATACTTTCCTCACATTATTTTGGAAAGGAAAATATAGATGTTTTCAAAAAAAGTGTTTTTGATGCTAGCAAATAAGCTTATCTTTCTGGTATACACGAGATAGCATATTGAAGACACTTTTTCTTAATAACATCTACTGGTAATCATTTAGAAATTGTGGAATCTCTATCGAGGCACATAATAAGCTACCACTGAAATGGAAAGACTGCTAGATTATCTCATCGACAGAGTTCACTCTTTTAGCTCTGTTCCCCCAAATAGCTATCCACAATTTACTTTTAGGGCTATGTGCCCTAAACTATTTATGTGATTGCCAAGTAAAAATTGTTCTGATATTCATAACTGTGTTGTAGGGCACATTGCTCTGTTACAAAGAGGTTTCCTAAGGAATCTGTTTGTTTTATTGAAATTTTGGTGTTTGTAATGTTTCTTTTAATGAGATGACAAATTTACAGTTGGGGTTATGACAAGAGTTCAAAGCCTTTTCACTGGAATAGAGTTTGCCTCTCCATAGCTGACAAAATCCTTCAGTGCCATTGAAGCTGTTTCTCTGGCTGTAGACACAATGCAGAATGACACTTCAGGAGAGTGGATATGACTTGCTCTTTGGAGATTTCTTCACATTTCTGCCTCTACCCCATGGGGCAAGTCTTATATACCAGCGTCAGAACAGGAACCCAACTGCCTAATCTAGATTGCTAATCTTCAAACCAAAATAGAAACCAAGAAATGGAGCATGTAGCAAGCTAATTCTAACCTAATCAGCTTTTGAAATTTCAGTTGACATTTATAAAATTTCATGAAAATTTATGAAAAGCTTTATGCACAAAGATTTCCCCTTAACAGAATGGAAATATTGAGGTGCAGTTCATGTGTCAGAAAAAATGAAGGACTTTATGAGACAAGAAGGTTCTCAGAGCTCTCAAAAAAACAAATGTTGAGAAATTGTTGAGGTGGAAGAAGGTTTATACTGTGTTTTTTGTTTTTTTTTTTTTAACAGAGATGAAATATAATACTGGCTTGTTAGGGATCACCTGAATCTGGGGGCATATGGAAGCAAGTACTATAAATGCCATTCTGAAACAGGCAGGCTTCAACCACAGGAATAGTTTCATCAATGTTTGGGAAATACTCTTCTTTCAGGCTTTCGCTTATACATATGTCACAGAGCACTAAAAGAAAGATTTGGAATGATAAAAAAAAAAAAACACGGCATATTTAGCAAAGTAGATATGTAGCCTTCAAGAGGTATAAATTTAAAAGAGTAAAGTTGAATGAACTAGTCATCTTAGGTTGTTATTAAAATAAGAAACTTGAACAAATGGCTGGATTTTGGAAAATGCTAAATTCGAATTCTGATTTGATAAAATACTTGAGTTTTTAAATTTAAGGATATCATTTAAATCTTAATCTGTCAATGAAGAAAAAAAAGAACGGCTCTCACTATATAAGGATTTTGTGGAGAAATATGCAAGAACAACATGCCACACAAATGCTAAATAATAGCAACAAGGGTGGTAATACTGCCAAATGAAACTTCTTTTTCGTCAATTAGTTTAATGTCAAGATTGAATCATTTCAAACGTTCACATAACAGGACTTTACTAATCACTATGAAGCATGGCCCAGTCCAGGGAAATCCATATGTCTTTTCAGTTCCCAGATAGGCAGTGCACAGATTTTTGAAATTGCTTTCTACTAATGTCCATGAGTAGACAAACAACACTAGGCAAATAATGCTCTCAGAGTTTTAGGGTTTCATGGTTTTTTTTCCTTTCTTGCTTTTTATTTCTATACTGTCTGTCATACCAAGCAGTATAACCTGCTGCTTAAAATGGTGTTTAATAGCCTATAGTAACTCTCAATTCAAATTCTTTAAAAGTAATACGCACAAAGGAACATTTCAGAATTTTTAGAGTTTTTTTTTTACCTCTTCTTAACTAAGAATTTGGACACATGAGTGCTTTTACTTTTGAATTCACCTAAGAGATGCTTCCTGCCTAATATTTAAACCCTCCCTTGCCCTTTTTTTAGTCTCATCTGAACTCTGAGTGAAAATCTATTATTGTTTCTAACTTGGTAGAGAAAATGGAACGTAATAACTAGTGTCTGACCATGTATGAGGCTAATTTTTACCTCCTTAAGAATAAAAACTGGAAGTGGGATAACGGAAAAGGTAAATAGCTCATCATTGTGTTTCTGAGAATTGTTTAGGAAAGGGTTAGATTCTTAGGGAGAAGTCTGTTTTAGTAAAAACAAGGAAGGCTGCACTTTAGCTGAAATAGTCTGTAATTTAAAACTGACATCTCTGTGTAAAAATTCTGTGATTTTAACCAAGTTCAGTTTCCTCATCCACAAACTTAGGCATAATAATATATATCTCTGTTAGTAAACTTGTTTATGTGAATGCACCTAATAGTAGATGGAGCAACAAAATAGCAAGGAAGGCCAAAAATGGTCAACTATCAGCAAATTTATATGATTTCTAATACACAGGAAAGGCTCAAATTTTATTAGGTAAAATTCAAATTTCTTTTTTCTTTCTTTGTCTTTTGTTTTCTTCTCAAGTTTATTTGCATATGCAAACATACTTCAGAGATATTTTGAGTCCAGTTCTAGACTATAGCTATAAAGTAAATATCACAATAACACGTCATGAATATTTTGGTTTCCCAGTGCATTCGAACGTTGTATTTATGTTATAATATAGCTCTTTAGGTATGCAATAGCATTATGCCTAAACAAATGTATGCACCTTAATTTAAAGCTTCTTATTGCTCAAAAATGCTAACCATCATCTGAGCCTTCAGCAAGTTGTAATCGCTTTTCTGGTGGAGGGTCTTGCCTCAGTGTGGATACAGCTGCTTACTGATCAGGATGTTGGCTGCTGAAGGTTGGAATGGCTGTGGCAATTTGTTAAAATCAGACAACAATGAAGTTTGCTGCATTGAATGACCCTTCACTAAAGATTTCACCATAGTAAGTAAGGCTGTTAGCTAACATTTCTCCCATAGTAGAACTTCTTTATATATTAGAGTCAATTCTTTCAATCCCTGCTGCTAATTTATCAACTCAATTTGTATAATATTCTAAATACTTTGCTGTCATTTCAATGATGTTCAAAGCATAGTCACCAGTAGAAGATTCTATCTCAAGAAACCACTTTCTCTGCTAATCCATAAGAAGCAATTCCTCATTCTTTCAAGTTTATAATGAGATTGAAGCAATTCAGTCATATCTTTAGGCTCCACTTCTAATTCTAGTTCTCTTGCCATTTCTACAACATCTGCAGTTACTTTCTCCACTGAAGTCTTGAGCCCCTCAAAGTCATCCTTGAGGGTTGACTTCTTCCAAGCTCCTGTTTGTGTTGATATTTTGACCTCTTCCCATGAATCACAGGTGTTATCATTGGTGTCAAGAATGGAGAATTCTTTCTAGAAGATTTCCAATTTACTTTGCCTAACTTCATCAGAAGTATTTTTCTCTCTGGCACCTATAGTCTTATAAGAGGGTGTCTTAAATAATAAGATTTGAAAGTTGAAATAACACCTTGGTTCTATGGGCTGCAGAATTGCTGTTATGTCAGCAGGCATAAAGCAACATTAATCTCCTTGTATATCTCCATCAGAGCTTTTAGAAAACCCGGTCCATTGTCAACAATCAGTTACATTTTGAAAATAATGTTTTTTTCTGAGGAGTAGAACTTAAACTATTAAGTAAGCCACACTGCAAACACATAAGCTGTCATCCAGACTCATTTTTCCATTTATAGAGCACAGGCAGAGTATATTAGCATAATTCCTAAGGGGACTAGGATATTTAGAATGGAAAATGAGCTTTGGATTCAACTTAAAGTCACCAGCTGCATTAGCTCCTAAGAAAAGAGTCAGCCTGTGCTTTGAAGTTTGAAACTAGGCAACTTTTCCTCTCTAGCTATGAAAGTCCTAGATGGCATCTTTTTCCAATAGGAGGCTGTTGTATCTTCACTGAAAATATGTTGTTTAGTAGAGCCAATTTCTTTTTAAAAAACTTTTAAAAAATTATTTACTTTTTATTATACTTTAAGTTCTGGGGTACATGTGCAGAATGTGCAGGTTTGTTACATAGGTATACACCTATGTGCCATGGTGGTATGCTGCATCCATCACCCTGTCATCTACATTAGGTATTTCTCCTAATGCTATCCCTCCCCTATCCCCTCCATCCCCTACTATCTCTCCCCTATCACCCCCCACCCCCTGACAGGCACCGTGTGTGATGTTTCCCTCTCTGTGTTCATGTGTTCTCATTGTTCACCTACCTATGAGCCAGTTTCACTGGTGATCTTACCTAGATCTTCTGGATAACATGCTGCAGCTTCTATATCAGCATTTGTTGCTTCACATTGTACTTTCATGTTATGGACATGGCTTCTTCCCCTACATCTCATAAACCAACCTCGGCTAGCTTCCAACTTTTCTCCCACTGCTTCCTCACCTCTCTCAGCCTTCACAGAATTGAAGTAAGATAGGGCCTTGTTCTGGAATAGGCTTTGTCTTAAGAGAATGTTGTAGCTGGTTTGATCTTCAACCTTGATTACTATAACTTTCTCTATATCAACAATAAAGCATTTTCTTTTCTTATCATTCATTTGTTCATTGGAATAGCACTTTTATTTCCTTTAAGAATGTTTCCTTTGCATTCACAACTTGGTGGTTTTGTCCAAGGGGCCTAACTTTTGGCCTTTCTCTGCTTTTGACGTGCCTTCCTCACTAAGCTTAATCATCTCTAGCTTTTGAGTTAAAGGGAGTCATGTTACTCTTTTTCACTTCCATGCCTAGATGTATTGCTAGGTTATTAGCTGACCTAATTTCATTATTATTGTTTTTCAGGAAATAGGAAGGCAGAGAGAGAGAGAAAACGGTGGGTCCATGGAGCATTCAGAACATGAACAACATTTATAGAGTACATTTGTAGTCTTATGTGGATATACTTTGTAGTGTCCCCAAATAATTGCAATGGTGACATTAAAGATCACTGATCATAGATCACATAAAAGACATATTAATAATAATAGTTTAAAATGTTGCAAGAATTATTAAAATGTGACAGAGAGACATGAAGACAGTACATGCTGTTGGAAACACAGTGCTGTTGGAAACACAGTACTGCTGGACATGCTCAACACAGGGGTGCCACAAACCTTCAATTTGTAAAAATCACCATATCTGCAAAGCACAATAAAGCAATGCACAATAAAATGAGGTATGTCTATAAATATATTCTTTCAAAAATTCTTCATCTTTCCATAAAATATAATTATCTGATCAAAGTACATCTCACTGAATGTACATATAATCCTACCAATTATGATTAAAGAAGAAATTAGGCTTAGAGTTTCTCCCTTGTCCAAATTCACTTAAATGGATCCACAGATCATCATGCTTGCTAATATTTTCTAATAATCTGCAGAGTTTGTTCTCCCTTTGTTATGTTTGGAAATATGAGCATTAGATAGCATGACTGTGTGTTCAGACTGCCAAATGCCAATAGGAGCAGACTGCACAGCAAGAGAAGTGCGTTTGTTTGACAATGTGTTATACACTATTGATAATGATTTTGAAATTAAAGTTGATACTCTTGCCTTTTGCTCAGTGATATGAAGTTTTAAAATTGTCTTTAATTTCAATTAAAGAGCAATGGTTAGTGCTGTTGTTTATGTTCATTCCTCCTGTCAGTGTATGTGTGTAATTATAACATATAAGGTTTTAGTCTCCCAAAGGTTTTTGAATTTTATCCAGGACAACATATTTCTTAAGGTATTTGCATTTGTTCAGTGGAGACTGAATGATGCTGCTTGTTTTCTTGATTGAATAGTGTTTACTCACAGTCTCCTATCTTCTCTGTTCTTAATTACTAAGCCAGGACACTCATCATCATAGCCAATAATAGAGTTCAGCATGAACACACAGGACTTTGGAGGTTTTATTTCTGGGATCGCTCAGTGACTGTTAAGTAACTTAGCTTCTTAATGCTCATGTTAAGCGTTATAGGGAATGTGGCGGGGGTGCAAATAACTGGGATTCTTGCTTTCTACCAATATGCATATTATTTTGCAGTTTACAAATGTCAGATTTTAGAACTAAATAATTTTCATTTTCATCACAAGAGCTTTGCTAGCTAACACATGAAGATAACTGTACTTGTTTCTTACTTGAAACCAATACCTCAGATCATGGAAAATGTTACAGAGAAGCAGATGAAGAAAGATAATTGATTCAACCGTTGCATCCATTTCTCAACTCTCAGGACAAAAGCAGAACATCTCATTTTGATTAGAAGAAATTGCCAGATTTCAGTGAGAACCAAAGTGATACAAAAGGAGAATTTCTACATTAGTTGGTTCTCCATGAATCACCCCACAGATACTTGCTGGGATGCTGATAGTAATTCTAGACTGTCATCTCAGGTTTTGGAGAATTAATCCACACTGTATACAGTGTTTTTGTGAATCATTAGAGACACACTTAGGAGATCTCTAATATCCCCTCATAGGAATCTGATAGAAGAATCCTGGCATTATTGGGTGGCTAACAGTTAAGAATTACTAAGGATCCGGCAAGGAGAATAGGGCTCTACTACTCAAGTTTTGCTTCCCTCTTATTACGAAAGACAACTTAAAATGCATATATTTCATAGAGGTGTTTAGCTTAGAAAAATGTATCCAGTAATTGAGAACTTTCTATAGGAGAGTTTACCAACTGAATAGCCATTTTCCTTTTACTAAACTTTCAATTTTGTAGCTAGACAGGCATGAGGCAGGGTTCTTATCAATCAGATGTGAGCAGAAGTGCATTAAGAGCCTTCCAATTTTGTTTCATTGTCATAAAATAAAAACAAAGCCACATGAGACAAAACTCTTTCCCAGCTTCCTTTTCTGTGAACATGGCAGTCATAGATCCCAGAACTGGAACCCACTGAATAACTCTGGAAACAACCCCTCCTGATAACAATGAAGTAGGAAGATGTTAATAGAAGGAGGCTATGCTGTCAGTGTCATTGTCTGGCCACCATGCCATCCCTGTACTTGTTCTTGGGAATGCTGCTTGTGAAATGCAAACAAACCCCTTTCTTGTTTAAGCTATTATTGATCAGATTTTTAATTTCTGGTAACTGAAAATATTCCTGCTGAAACAGCTGTCGCAATTCCATTCTCTACACTAGCAGTTTTCAGACTAGAGAGTGCATGAGAATCACGTGAAGGACATGGATTGCTGTGTCAAAGGTGAGTGTGATATAGTAATATTAGGTGTCAATTTGATTTGATTGAAGGATGCCTAAATGGCTGGTAAAATATTGTTTCTTGGTTCATCTATGAGGGTGTTTCCAGAGGAGATTGACATTCAAGTTGATGGACTGAGAGAGGGAGACCCACCCTCAATGTGGATGGGCACAGTCCAATCGATTGCCAGTGCAGCTAGAACAAAGCAGGCAGAAGAAGGTGGGATAACTTTGCTTGCTGAGTCTTCTGCCTTCCTTCTCTCAGATGCCCATGCCTGATCCTTCCTTCCTCTTCTCCCACCCTTGGACATCACACTCCAGGTTCTTTTGTCTTTGGACTCTCAGACTTGCACCAGCAGCCTCCTGGTAGCTCTTGGGGTCCTTGGTCACAGACAGAAGGCTACACTGTCTGCTTCCATGGTTTGGAGGCTTTCAGACTCAGACTGTGCCACTGCCACCTTCTCTCTTCCCCAGGTTGCAGACAGCCTATCATGGGACTTCACCTTGTAATTGTTTCAGCCAATTCTCCCTAATAAGCTCCCTGTTGTATGTACATATATCTTATTGGTTCTGTCTCTCTGGACAGCCCTGAATAATAAATACCGTAGGTCTGTGTCACCTGAGAATTTGCTCTTCCAACAAGTTTCTAGGTGATGCTGATGCTGATGATCCAGTGACCACACTTTGAGAACCACAGCTCTGCAGAATAATTTTACAAGCTACAAATATAAATATAACACTTATCCAATTAAAACACATTAATACTGTCCCAGACCCTTCAAAACAAACATCAATATCCTTAGAATGGCATCTATATCTGCTTCTCTCATATAATTTTTTTGTGGAGCCTATATTCCCAACATCTTCCCAATAGAATTATTTCTCTGATAATATTCTATTCTCTGTAGCTACTTTCTAAGACATTTTCCCTCTGCTTAGAATATACTTCTTTATTAATTTTTTAGATACTTCTAATTAATCCTTCAAGACAGTCTTTTCTTGACTAGTCACTGGGCTCAGTACCCAATACTGTGAAACAAATATTTATTTACTTTTGGGTTTTGTCCATACAATTTACAAGGGATAGGTTCTACAGCAATCAGGCATTCATCTCCATATCCCCCATCCCTAGAACAGGTCCTGAAGCACAGTAAGAAGTCTTGCTAAATGAATAGTATATGTTGAACCGATGATGCTATGTGTTTCTAATAACAGTTTTTTTATACTCCAAGGCTGAAATAGAACCTCCATCTTTCTTTAAGTCCTATTGTTTATAATATACATGTTAGTAATTTACTACAGGTGGCTTAAGTCTGTAATCCCAGCATTTTGGGAGGCCGAGGTGGTCGGAGGACCTGAGGTCAGGAGTTTGAGACCAGCCTGACTAACATGGAGAAACCCTATCTCTACTAAAAATAGAAAATTAGCCAGGCATGGTGTCACATGCCTGTAATCCTAGCTACTCAGGAGGCTGAGGCAGGTGAATCTCTTGAACCTGGGAGACGTAGGTTGGGTGAACCAAGATGGCACCATTGCACTCCAGCCTGGGTGACAGAGCAAGACTCTGTCTCAAAAAATAATAAAAATAACAATAATAATAATTTGTTGTAATCATTTTTATTCCAGTCTAAAAATAATTTTTGTGGATGACCTTTTGAACGTAGTCCTTTGTAAGGGACAAAGTCCTTATTTATCTCATTTTTTTGAATGTAACAGAAATTGAAACCAGAAAATTCTCACAGAACAGATGCCCTTGCAATTGAAAAGCACTCCCTCTAATAATGCTTGGCATAATTTTTGTTAGGTTTGTATCTCTGGTATAATTACATGATGATTTTAATGGAAATTATAAAGAAGTATTTTACAAAGGAACAGAATATTTTATGTGTAGTTATATGTAAATTTACTCTTATAAATATGCAAGCTTTCTTTCTCACATGGGTATTTGCTTAAGGATCACTCTGATAAATGCAAACAGGACTCATTATTTATTAGAAGATTGCTGAGATATATAACCATAATTGTCATACCACTCTGTAGAATTCAATTCCAGAATCTGCTGTTGTTCCTATTGACTGATTATGTACAGTAAAAACTGCCACATTTACCAATTCAACTGAGATATTAAAATATCTAAGTTTTTATTTTCTTCAGATGCATAAACTATTTATTATGTGCATGTTGTTATTTTACCAAGCCAATCTGGCTTTCAAATGAGGCAAAAGCTGTGGTTTATACAGTATGATTTTGTATCATTCATGTCAGTGTCAATCTAATACTATTAATAAATAAATAAGAGAAGCCAGTTTTTGCCTTTGGAAACTTGTATTGTATGATACAATATAGCAGAAGAATAGTAAGGTTCTTCAGCTGGGTATGCTTTCCCAAGATTAAGTTTGAGATACAAATAACATTAGTGTCCATTTTATAAGCTACACAAGATGATTCTTTTCTCTTGTAAGCTGAATAATTGTATTTCCATAACAAAATGTTTTTAAAAGCTTCAGTTCAGTTTATTTCAATTAATGTAACAGCCACTTGTTGAGAGTCTTGTCATTAATGCTGCTTAGCTATTCTGAGAAGCATATGTTTTTAATTCTTCAAGAGTAATCTTTGTTTTCTAGGTAAAACTCAGAAAAGTACACTACAGGTCTTCTTGGCGATTCTGAGATATTGTCATAAATACTTTATTTAAATTCTGAGATGTGGTCAGAAAATTTTAGAATATTAGGTAGATCTGAAGACATGTGAATAATGTATTGTTGAATTATCTAGGATAGACACACTGCCTCCATTTTTTTCTCTTTTATGGCATAATATCATTTTGGAATAATCACATGACACAGTAATCCTTGAAGAAGAGAAATTTTGAATGCCTTGGTGAAACAGCTAGCATATTTTTTTTTCATGTAAAGTAAGTTGAATGATACTTAGAGTCCTCTTCAGGGTAATGCCAATGTAGGCAGTTCTTTCAGACCTGCTTTGGGGGCTAAGTGTTTCCTCGGGCAAGCAGTCACTGTGTAGACTTAGAAAACAATTTAGGCGCTTTGTTCTGGGAGGTACCAAGGCTTAGATACAGCTACAAATTTTTCTCAATTACAAGGCAAATGAAACTATTTTACTCACTGTCTCAGGTTACTAAACTTGTGAGTTGCTTCTGTATGACTTATTTGTTTCACTGCAATTATTTTAAACCAGATTTGTGTATTTATGGTAGCATATATGGCACCAACACCTTGTGCTAGGCCACTGTATTGTATGGACACTATCCCTACCCTGATTGGGCTCTGACGTTTTACTGTAATTTGCACCCTACAGGGTCACTCCCTTATCCTACTTCATCTAGATGCCCTATACTGGTCAACCCCCAACTCTTCACCCCTCAGCCCTATCTAATGGCTTTTGAACTTAATTTTTTAGGAAGGGAAGGAAAAGAAATAACAAGGGGAAAAAAGAAAAACATCAAACAGAAAACATTTTTATTAATTTTTAATTATTTCAACATATTAAAATTATTTAGAGTAAGTATTCAGAAGAACTTTTAAAATTGGTCCTTTGAGGACAAGTCTTCTGCAGAAATGCATGCTACAACCTGCTCCACTATTGCAGTTTTAAAATACAAACAATACTATCAGCAGAGTTGGAATATACTACTAAAACAATATTGCCTTTCAGTCACAGTTTCAGTTTGCACCAAAGTGAAGGAGAAAGAGAAGAGTCTTGTTTCAATTAAATCACGTTTAGGGTTAAAGGGCACTCAGAAAAATAAAGACAAGATCTGTACTTTTCAATAGAAGGTGTGAAAGCTTAGTTTGTCCAATTCTAATGGCCTAAATTTTGAGGCCTAGATAGATTCAAAGTAGTTTTAGATTCTTCAGGTTTCACATGTGGGGATAAAATGCATATTAACAATAGTTTTAGATGAAAATAAATAAAAGTTATGATACTTGTTAACAGGCAAAAGTACTGAAATACTCTTTAAGGTGCAAATAAATTTTTAAATATTCAATTTATCCTTTAAATGCTCTGCATTTATGGCAAAAATTCATGTAGTTAGGCTCTTTTATTCATTTGGCAACCATTTATTGAATTTCTACCATGTTCTAATTAAGTAAATAAGTTCAATATAATGAGTGACATGCTATAATTCAGATAAGAACAAAATTCTCTGAATGTGCATAGGATCATCACCTGATGGTATGGTCAGAAGAGGCTCCCTGAAGTCCTTATATTAGCAGCACATCTAAAGATGAGTCAAGCAAAGATAGGGCCTTGGACCAGAAGGTTTGGCAAATCAGAAACTAGAGGAAACATGTTCATATCACTGTAGGTCATTCAGTTGACTGAATTTTAGTATTTAAGGTGGGGAGTTGGGATGGACAGTATTCTTAAGATATCCTTCGAAAATTGTATGCCCAAATTCAAACGGGCATGAATTTAGGTGCTTTGCAGAGGTAATCACATTATGTTTCTGAAAATAAATCGTCCTGGGTTATCCAGGTGGGCCAAATCTAATTGTCTGAACCATTAAAAGCAGGGAAATTTCTCCAGCTGGAGTAAGAAAGATGCAGCCAAGAGAGGAGACAGAAGCAGAAGTTAGAATGATTTGAAGCATGAGAAGGAATTGACCCTCTGTTAATAGCTTTGAAAATGAAAGGGGTACAGGAATAAGCCATGCAGATGCCTTTTAGAAGCTACAACTGACCACCAGCTGAAGGTAAGCAAGAAAATGAGTATCTCATTTCTACAGGTGCAAGGAACTGAGTCAGCCAACAATTTGAATGAACATGGAAGCTGATTCCTTTCAGACTCTTTTGATAAGAGCCAACCAGCCATCACCTTATTTTTGTCCTTATGAAACCAGGACCAGAGACACTAGACTAGCCATTTTGAACTCCTGACCTATAGATTCTGAGATTACAAATTGTTTTAAGGTACTAAATTATTATCATTTTTAAGGCAGCAGTAGAACAACAGTAATTGTGAAATAATCTAAAAGCAGTGATTCTCAACTGGTTGTGATATGGCCTCCCAGGAGACATTTGGCAATGACAAGAGACTCTTTGGGTCACAACTAGAGGTGGGGTTTGCCACTGGCTTCTAGTGGGTAAAGGCCAGGGATGCCTTTACCTAAGATCCTGTAATGTGCAGAATAATCCCCTACAACAAAGTATTATGTAGTACAAAACATCTATTGTGTCAAGGTTGAGAAACCCTAGACTAGAAGTAGGCAAGCACTGGATAGATGGTCAAAGGTCTTGTATATCTTGATCCCTAGCTGGATAGAGAGTAAGTTATACTTATTTTGCTGGGAAAAGGGTAGCAAGCAGGACTGAGGTAATTATTACAAGTAGTTTTGTGGTCAGGCGCAGTGGCTTGTGCCTGTAATCCCAGCACTTTGAGAGGCTGAGGCAGGTGGATAATGAGGTCAAAAGATAGAGACCATCCTGGCCAACATGGTGAAATCCCATCTCTACCAAAAAATACAAAAATTAGCTGGATGTGGTGGCTCACAAATGTAGTCCCAGCTACTTGAGAGGCTGAGGCAGGAGACTCGCTTGAACCCAGAAGCAGAGGTTGCAGTGAGCCAAGATCTCGCCACTGCACTCCAGCATCATGACAGAGCAAGACTCTGTCTCAAAAAAAAAAAAAAAATAGCAGTTTTGTTATTTAGCAAACATCTACTGAAAAAGTGACTAACATTAAATCACATCAAACTTCTTGGTTGCTGGTCTAACATAAATAACCATTTGTCTATGCAAGTGGTCATTTACAAAGCAAATTACATAAAATAATTACAATTATTTTACTCATAATTACAAAAAAGATGAGTTACAATGACAAATCAACCTTAAAACCGGAAGCCTGATGATATTTTTGAAAAATGTTGTTAAGAAAACATCAGAAGAAAGTATTCACCTAATTAATTTCCAGTGTCTTTGTCTTTGTGAAGACTGCTTATCATATTAGTGGCTTTTCTACTCACATCAAATCCTCTGCTTGGTTAGGTCACTGTATAATTAGGCTATTGGACATCCACATCCTTTAAATCCCTTTGTCTTCATCTTTTCTTTTTTCATTTATCTGCAACTTGCATTCCCTTCACAAGCCCATGACTATTTTGTTTCTGTATATAACTTACAAAGACAGGGATGAAATATATGCTCCCTTTTATCTCCATAATTAAAGCTAATTAGCATATTTCATATTGAGAAGTACCATCAATAAGAATATTTCAAAAGTCCAGATAGTATTGTTTAACTCATATCTTAAAATTTCTATTGAAATTTTAAAATAAGACTATATTAGCTATTTACTCAGTTTATGCTTTACATAACCTAGTATAGACTGGTTTTTCCCTCTAAATTAATGGCTTGTACTCATTTGTCATTGTTGCTCATTAAGTTTCACTATTTTGAGCTATTACATTTCTTAATTAATGGTACCTTATCATTATTGATATATACAGGAAACATCTCTTGTTTTTATTGATGTGTTTAGTTTGTATGTGTTCATGCTAAATGAGTATTCTTCAACAGGTATTTTTAAATCAAGTAAAGAACACAGAGTTGTATATATACATATATATATATATATATATATATATATATATATATATATATATATATAGTTTGTTTGTTTTGTTTGTTTGTTTGTTTTCGTCAAGCACTCTGCTTTTAAGCTGTCCACATTGTTGGACCTGCATTCTTTCCACACATTTTAATTCTCCCAATGATGTCACTCTCCTATTTTGCAGACTCAAGTTATCTCCAACTTCCCATCATGCAGTGGTGCTACTCTAACATCTTCATAAAGAAAAACACAACTATTTGTCTAAGCATGTGTGGGCATGTGAATGATTTCTTTGGGATACAATCTATGAAGCAAAAATTCAGAATTATAGGATATTCATCTTCTATATTTGACTGAAATATATCAGCAGTCTCCACGGAGACTGTACGCTAGTTTCATGAGCACCAATGTTCGTATCATCTAGCTTTCTAATTTGTTAGTCTTTCCTTTAGGAAATATTAACATGTTATAATTTAAATTTGTGTTTATTTGTTTATTGATGGGTTTTTTTAATGTGGGTGTTGGACTTTGAGGGTTTTTCTGTTTTGTTTTGTTTTTTTTTTTTTGTAAATTGCTGGTCATGGTCTTTGCCTGCTCTTCTATTATAGCTGCCATCTCTTTCTGATTGATTTGTAAGAAATCCTTATTATTATATATTAGCCCTTTGTGAATGTCAGCCTTACAAAATACCTTCTGTTATTTTGACTTCTGTATCTAACTTTGACCAAAATTGCCTTCATTGACAGAAAAACTAAATATTAGTTTAATAAAATGAATCTCATTTTCCCCTTATGGTTGTGTTTTAGAAGTTTTTTTTTTTTTTTTTTAAGTTGTTTTCTGACCTTGGGCCTCAAATATAGGCACACAGCAAACACCTAATTTTGCCCTTCAAACACAGATCTTTAATAAACTTTTTAAATTTTTAGAATTGTTTTAAATTAATAGAAAAATTGTGAAGCTAATACAAAGAATTCCCATTTCAGGGGTCCCCAACCCCTAACAGAGAACCTGTAGCTGTCTATGGTCTGCTAGAAACCCCCGGGGTGACACAGCAGGAGGCAAGGAGTGGGCAGGCCAACCAGCATTACCACCTGAGCTCTACCTCCTCTCATCAGATCAGCAATGGCATCAGATTCTCATACAAACAGGAGCCATACTGTGGGCTATGCATGCTAACGATCTAGGGTGCATGCACTTTATGAGAATCTAATGCCTGATGATCTGAGGTGGAATAATTTCATCCCAAAACCATCCACCACCACTTCCCACTCTACCACCCTGACTACTGCCCCAAACCCCATCCTTGGAAAAATTGTTTTCCACAAAACCTGTCCCTGGTGTCAAAAATGTTGGGGACTGCTTGTCTACACCCAATTTTCCCTTCTATTAATATCTTTTATTTGTATGATATGACATCATTAACAAAATTGACACATTGTTATAAACTAAAGACCACTTTTTTTTTTTTGCAGATTTCCTTATCTCTCTTCCAGAATCCCATCCAGAATACATTGCATTTAGGCATTATGTCTCCTTAGACTGCTGTGGGCTGAGGCAGTTTTTCAGACATTCTTTGTTTTCGATGATGACAGTTTTGGTAAATGCTGGTTAGATATTTTGTAAAATGTCTCTATTGAGATTTATCTTGTGTTTTTCTCATGATTATGCTAGGGCTGTATCTTTTGGGGAAGAAGACCACTGAGGTAAAGTGCCATTTTCACCACATCCCATCAAGGGTGCACACTATCAACATTATTTATCATTGTTGATACTGACCTTAGTCACCTGGCTAATGTAGTATTGCTCATGTTTCTCCACTGCATGGCTACTCTTTTTCCATCTTTTTTCTATATTATATGTACTCTTTGGGAAAAGGTCACTGTGTGCATCCCACAACATAAGTGGAAAGTTACATTAAATCTCCTTGAGGGTGAAATCTCTATAAAAATTATTTGAAATTCAACTACAACAATTTGTCTTTTTCTCCCACTTACTGATTTCTTTGATCATTTATTTATATCACTATGGACACATAGATATTTATTTTTATACTTTGGGTTATAATCCAATACTACTTTATTTATTTTGATACTCAAATTTTACCAGCTTTGGACTTTGAGAACTCTTTCAGTTTGCTTGTAAGCCCCTTTAACGTATCCCAAATATGAACTTTCTGAGCATGTACTTACTCTGACACTATAAGATGCACCAGGCTCATTTTTATATATATTTTCTGCACCAGTCTTAGAATCTATCATTTCTCTAAAGAGCATGGCCCCTTTTATAGTACTGGAAAATAAACCCTGGTATTGCATATAGTCATTACTACAAGGATGTTGTTACTTCTAGGCCCTCTCAGTTGCCAGAGCAAGGAAATAGATGGATGGATAGAGATATTTATGTATAGATGTGTGTGGGTATATATATATACACATTTATATATTTGTGCATATACATGGTTGGTATATATAAATATTTATATATGTAACCATCTGTATTTGTATTAAACTTAACATGAGTTCATGTTGATTTCTCCAACTCTAATTCATTATGATATGCATCATTCTAGCATCCTTTCCATTGTTATCTGTAACTTTACATACCAACAGGGAAAAACCTGGCTTCACTATCCACCATCCATTACTTAACTGTTTAATTCCGATATAAGTGGTATGTGTGTGTGAGTGTGTGTGTGTGTGTGTGTGGTGTGAGTGTGGTTTCAGAATTGTTCATCTGTATCTTTACAGAAACTACAGTACAGTGCTTACTTGCACTTACTTTTCCCTTTACTGTTAAAGATTCCATTCATTTCTGAAGTTATTTGGGTCAGCACCTTTTCACTCCCTTCAGTGAGATAGTTTTATATTTTTAAAATACAATTACAGCATTTTATTGTATTTTGCCTTCTATCCTGACCTCCTAGTTTTTAAGTTTACATACATTAAGGTTCATTTCATTCCATGTTGCAAAATTCCTTGGATTTTGACAAATGTGTAGTGTCACGTATTTCCCATTACAGTACCATACAGAATAATTTCATTGCTATAAAAAAAACTCCTGAGTTTTACATATTCAGTCTTCTCCATCATTCCCATTCCCAAACTTTGGACAACGACTGACCAGTTAGTTTCTCATCTCTATTTTTTGTTTTTTTCTGAATTCCAACTAAATAGGATCATGCAGGAAAGAGCCTTTACAGACTGGCTTCTTTTACTTTTCAGTAAACACTTAAGATTTATGCATATCTGTGTATGGTTTGATAGGTCATTCCTTTTTATTGCTGAGCAGTTTCCCATTGTGTGAATGTGTCAGAGTTATTTTAACTATCTACTGAAGGACCTTTGGTTCTAGTTTTCGGTGATGCTGTATAAAGTGAACTGTTTTTTGTGTAGACAGCTTCTTCAAAGCAAATTGAACAATTGCTTGATCATATGGTAAAACAGTGTTTTGTTTTGTAACAAACCACTAAAATATCTTCCAAGGTACCAGTTTGTACATGCATCATCAATAAATGAATTTCCTTTACCTATCATCTTTTCTAGCAATTGCTATTGTCAGTCTTATTTGGATTTTAGCCACTCTGATGTCTGGGTAGTTGCATTTGGTTTTAATATGCATTTCCCTAATGCCAAATTGTGTTAAAAATATTTTTATATCCTTATTTTCCATCTATATATCTTCTTGTTAGGTATTTGTTCAAATATTTTACCCTTTTAAAAATTGAGTTGTTATTCTTGAGTTTCAAGAAATCTTTGTATGTTTTGAATACAAATCCTCTATCAGATATGTGTTTGGCAAATATTTTTTCCCAGTTCATGGATTATCTTTTCATTTTTTGACAGTGCTCTTCAGAAAGCAGGAGATTTTAATTTACTAAAGTTCAACATATATTTTTTTCTTTCAGGAATCACGTTTTTGGTGTTTCATCTAAAAGCTCCTCATCAACCAAAAGGTTTTTTATTTTTAAATAAATAAATATATATATATAGACACAAACACACATAAATAAAGACATATAATATGCATTATATTATATATTTAATATGTATAATATATATAATATTATAATTATATATAATATGTATAAAAATATAATATATATAAATGAAATGGATATAAATGTAATCCCTGAATATATATTGTAACATACTTATATATGTATAATTTTAAATTTTCTTCTGGAAGTTTTGTACTTTTGTGTTTTACATCTAAGTCTATGTGTACTGTAATTTAATTTTTGTAAAAATGTGTAAGTCTCTTTCTAGGGTCATTTTTTGCATATACAATTGTTCAGGAGAATTTGTTGGAAAGATAATTTTTTTAAAATCTTTTATTGCATTTTAGGTTTTGGGGTACATGTGCAGAACATGCAAGACAGTTGCATAGGTACACACACGGCAGTATGTTTTGCTTCCTTTCTCCCCTTCACCCACATTTGGCATTTCTCCGCAGGCTATACCTACCCAGCTCCCCCCGCCACTGGCCCTCCAAATTTCCCCCCAATAGACCCCAGTGTTTAGTACTCCCCTCCCTGTGTCCATGTGTTCTCATTTTTCATCACCCGCCTATGAGTGAGAATATGCGGTGTTTCATTTTCTGTTCTTGTGTCAGTTTGCTGAGAATGATGTTCTCCAGTTCATCCATGTCCCTACAAACGACACAAACTCATCATTTCTGATTGCTGCACAATATTCCATGGTGTATATGTGCCACATTTTCCCAATCCAGTCTATCATCAACGGGCATTTGTGTTGGTTCCAGGTCTTTGCTATTGTAAACAGTGCTGCAATGAACATTCGTGTGCTTGCATCCTTATAGTGGAACAATTTATAGTCCTTTGGATGTATACCCAGTAATAGATTGCTGGGTCAAATGGAATTTCTATTTCTAAGGCCTTGAGGAATCGCCACACTGTCTTCCACAGTGGCTTTTGTTGCCAACACTCTTGGTGTTTTGTTCATGAAGTCCTTGCCTACTCCTATGTCCTGGATAGTTTTGCCTAGATTTCCTTCTAGGGTTTTCATGGTGCCAGGTCTTATGTTTAAGTCTTTAATCCATCTGGAGTGGATTTTAGTGTAAGGTGTCAGAAAGGGGTCCAGTTTCTGCTTTCTGCACATGGCTAGCCTGTTTTCCCAACACCATTTATTAAACACGGAATCCTTTCCCCATTGCTTGTTTTTGTCAGGTTTATCCAAGATTGTATGGTTGTAGATATGTTGTGTTGCCTCCAATGCCTCTGTTCTGTTCCATTGGTCTATATCTCTGTTTTGGTACCAGTACCATGCTGTTTTGATTACTGTAGCCTTGTAGTATAGTTTGAAATCTGGTAGTGTGATGCCCCCCGCTGTGTTCTTTTTGCTTAGAATTGACTTGGCTATGTGAGCTCTCTTTTGGTTCCATATGAAGTTCATGGTGGATTTTTCCAGTTCTGTGAAGAAAGTTAATGGTAGCTTGATGAGGATAGCGTTGATTCTGTAAATTACTTTGGGCTGTATAGCCATTTTCACGATATTAATTCTTCCTAACCATGAACATGGAATGTTTCTCCAACAGTTTGTGTCCTCTCTTATTTCGTTGAGCAGTGGTTTGTATTTTCCTAGAAGAGGTTTCTTACATTCCTTGTGAGTTGTATTCCTAGGTATTTTATTTTTTGTGTGTGTAGCAATTGTGAATGGCAGTTCGTTCTTGATTTGGCTTTCTTTAAATCTGCTATTGGTGTAAGGGAATGCTGTGATTTTTTGCACATTGATTTTATATCCTGAGACTTTGCTGAAGTTGCTTATCAGTTTCAGGAGTTTTTGGGCTGAGGCAATGGGGTCTTCTAGGTATACTATCATGTCGTCTGCAAATAGAGACAATTTGGCTTCCACCTTTCGTATTTGAATACCCTTTATTTCTTTTTCTTGCCTGATTGCTGTGTCTAGAACTTCCAATACTATATTGAACAGGAGTGGTGAAAGAGGGCATCCTTGTCTAGTGCCAGATTTCAAAGGGAATGATTCCAGTTTTTGCCCATTCAGTATGATATTGGCTGTTGGTTTGTAGTAAATAGATTTTATTACTTTGAGATACATTCCATCGATACCGAGTTTATTGAGGGTTTTTAGCATAAAGGGCTGTTGAATTTTGTCGAATGCCTTCTCTGCGTCAATTGAGATAATCATGTGGTTTTTGTTTTTGGTTCTGTTTATGTGGTGAATTACGTTTATAGAGTTGCATATATTGAACCAGCCTTGCATCTCCAGGATGAATCCTACTTGATCATGATGGATAAGTTTTTTGATTTGCTGTTGCAATCGGCTTGCCAATATTTTATTGAAGATTTTTGCATCTACATTCATCATGGATATTGGCCTGAAGTTTTATTTTCTTGTTGGGTCTCTGCCAGGTTTTGGTGTCAGGATGATGTTGGTCTCATAAAATGATTTGGGAAGGATTTCCTCTTTTTGGATTATTTGGAATAGTTTCAGAAGGAATGGTACCAGCTCCTCTTTGTGTGTCTGGTAGAATTCGGCTGTGAACCCATCTGGACCTGGGCTTTTTTTGTGTTGTAGGCTCTTAATTGCTGCCTTGACTTCTGACCTTGTTATTGGTCTATTCATAGTTTCAGCTTCCTCCTGGTTTAGGCTTGTGAGGAGACAGGAGTCCAGGAATTTATCTATTTCTTCCAGGTTTACTAGTTTATTTGCATAGAGTTGTTTGTAATATTCTCTGATGATGGTTTGAATTTCTGTGGAATCTGTGGTGATTTCCCCTTTATCATTTTTTATTGCATCTATTTGGTTGTTCTCTCTTTTCTTTTTAATCAGTCTGGCTCATGGTTTGTCTATTTTGTTGATCTTTTCAAAAAACCAGCTCTTGGATTTATTGATTTTTTGAGGATTTTTCGTGTCTCTATCTCCTTCTATTCAGCTCTGATCTTAGTTATTTCTTGTCTTCTGCTAGTTTTTAGTTATTTTTATCTTGCTCCTCTAGTTCTTTCAATTTTGATGATAGGGTGTCAATTTTGGATCTCTCCATTCTCCTCATATGGGCACTTATTGCTGTATATTTTCCTCTAGAGACTGCTTTAAATGTGTCTCAGAGATTCTGGCATGTTGTGTCTTCATTCTCATTGGTTTTGAAGAATTTCTTTATTTCTGCCTTCATTTCATTGTTTATCCAGTCAACATTCAAGAGCCAGTTGTTCAGTTTCCATGAAGCTGTGCAGTTCTGGGTTGGTTTCTGAGTTCTAACATGATTGCACTATGATCTGAGAGACTGTTTGTTATATTTCAGTTGTTTTGAATTTGCTGAGGAGTGCTTTACTTCCAATTATGTTTTCAGTTGTAGAGTAGGTATGATGTGGTGCTGAGAAGAATGTATATTCTGTGGATTTGGGCTGGACAGTTCTGTAGATGTCTATCAGGTTTGCTTGTTCCAGGTCTGAGTTCAAGCCCTGGATATCCTTGTTGATTTTCTGTCTGGTTGATCTGTCTAATATTGACAGTGGAGTGTTAAAGTCTCCTACTATTATTGTGTGGGAGTCCAAGTCTCTTTGTAAGTCATTAAGAACTTGCCTTCTGTATCTGGGTGCTCCTGTATTGGGTCCATGTATGTTTAGGACCATCAGCTCTTCTTGCTGTATTGATCCTTTTACCATTATGTAATGGCCTTCTTTGTCTCTTTTGATCTTTGTTGCTTTAAAGTCTATTTTATCAGAGATGAGAATTGCAACTCCTGCTTTTTTTTGCTTTCCATTAGCTTGGTAAATCTTCCTCCATCCCTTTATTTTGAGCCTTTGTGTATCCTTGCATGTGAGATGGGTTTCCTGGATACAGCACACTGATGGGTTTTGGATTTTTATCCAATTTGCCAGCCTGTGTCTTTTGATTGGTGCATTTAGTCCATTTACATTTATGGTTAATATTGTTATGTGTGAATTTGATACTGCCATTTTGATGCTAGCTGGCTGTTTTGCCCATTAGTTGATGTAGATTCTTCATTATGTTGATGCTTTTAGCATTTAGTGTGATTTTGGAATGGCTGGTACTGGTTGTTCCTTTCTATGTGTAGTGCCTCTTTTAGGAGCTCTTGTAAAGCAGGCCTGGTGGTGACAAAATCTCTGAGTACTTGCTTGTTTGCAAAGGATTTTATTTTTCCTTCACTTCTGAAGCTCAGTTTGGCTGGATATGAAATTCTGGGTTGAAAGTTCTTTTCTTTAAGGATGTTTAATATTGGCCCCCACTCTCTTCTGGCTTGTAGATTTTCTGCCAAGAGATCTGCTGTGAGTCTGATGGGCTTCCCTTTGTGGATGACCCGACCTTTCTCTCTGGCTGCCCTTAGTATTTTCTCCTTTATTTCAGCCCTGATGAATCTGACAATCATGTGCCTTGGGGTTGCTCTTCTTGTGGAATATCTTTATGGTGTTCTCTGTATTTCCTGCATTTGAGTATTGGCCTGTCTTGCTAGGTTGAGGAAATTTTCCTGGAAAATCTCCTGAAGAATATTTTCCAGCTTGGATTCATTCTCTTCATCACATTCTGGTATGCCTATCAAACGTAGGTTAGGTCTCTTCACATAGTCCCACATTTCGTGGAGACTTTGTTCATTTCTTTTTGCGTTTTTTTTCTCTAATCTTGGTTTCTCGTTTTATTTCATTGAGTTGATCTTCGACTTCTGTTATTCTTTCTTCTGCTTGCTCAATTCAGCTGTTGAAACTTGTGCATGCTTCGGGACGTTCTCATTTGTGTTTTTCAGCTCCTTCAATTCATTCATATTCCTCTCTAAGTTATCCATTCTTGTTATCATTTCCTCGAATCTTTTTTCAAATCTTTTTTCAAGGTTCTTAGTTTCTTTGCATTGATTTAAAACATGTTCTTTTAGCTCATGAAAGTTTCTCATTATCCACCTTCTCAAGTCTAATTCCGTCATTTCATCACAGTCTTTCTCTGTCCAGCTTTGTTCCCTTGCTGGTGAGGAGTTTTGGTCCTTTGTAGGAGGCGAGTTGTTCTGGTTTCAGGTGTTTTCCTCCTTTTTGTGCTGGTTTCTTCCCATCTTTGTGGATTTATCCACCTGGCGTCTGAGTAGTTGCTGACTTTTCAATTGGGTCTCTGAGTGGATGCCCAGATTTTAGATGATGAAGTATTTCTGTTACTCGGTTTTCCTTCTACCAGTCTAACTGCTCCACTGTATGACTGCTGAGGTCCACTCCAGGCCCTGCTTGTCTGGGGTGCACCTATAGTAGCTGCAGAACAATGAAGGATGCTACCAGTTTCTTTTTCTGCTATCTTTGTCCCAGAATGATCCCTGCCAAATGTCAGTCTTCTGGATATAGAGGGGTCAGGGAGCTGCTTGAGGAGACAGTCTGTACTTTACAGTAGCTCAAGTGCTGAGTTTTGAGCTCTGTTGTTCATTCAGGGCTGTTAGGCTACTACGTTTAATTCTGCTGCAGCAGAACTCATAAACAAACCCCTTTTTTTCTCAGATGTTCTGTCTCGGGGGGTTGGGGCTTTCTTTATGAGTGTCCATTGCACTGTCCTGCCCAGCTAGGAGGCAGTCTAGGCACTATTTGCCTGCTGAGGCTCCGCCCTGCTGGTGTGAGGTCTGCCCTGTTGCTGCAGGCTCTGCCCTGCTGCTGCGGTCTCCGCCCTGCTGCCACAGGCTATGCCATGTGGCAGAGTCTCTCTGTTGTGGCAGATTGCCTCAGCAACAGCAGGCTGCCTCAGCAATGAGAGTGTACCTCAGTAGGGGCGGATTGACTCGGTAATGGCGGACGCCCGTCCCCCACTGAGCTGCACCGTCCTGGGTTCAGCTGTGCCCGTAGTAAAACTCTCCACCCGGAGCATTTGGAATCACTGTTTTGTTTGTCCCACTGCACTACCCCAAATGCTGTTTCCCTGGAATCTCCTGGCCTTGCTCACTGTCCAAGTCCCGTTCAATCAGATGGATATGCCAATCTGCCCTCTCAAGTCTCAGATTGCTGGTTCAACATGGCACCGGAACCCGTGCGCTTTGTGCGGAGTGCTGTGGAGCGCCGCTGCGCTGCAGCACTGGCCGCTGGCTGCACCAACCAAACTGCTGCACTGGTGCCCCGCATCTCTTTTATACCTGGGAATTTCCCCGTTCTTTGGGCAACAAAGATCCGTCTGGAAATGCGGCCCTGACTCACCCTCCATGCGTTCACTGAGAGCTTCAATCCTGGGTTGTTCTCACCACGCCATCTTGCATCAGTCTCCCAGAAATATCATTTTTTTTTAATTATTTATTTATTTTGAGACGGAATTTCGCTCTTGTTGCCCAGGCTAGAGTGCAATGGCATGATCTCGGCTCACTGCAACCTTCACCTCCTGGGTTCCGGCAATTCTCCTGCCTCAGCCTCCTGAGTAGCTGGGATTACAGGCACACGCCACCATGTCCAGCTAATTTTTTTTTTTGTATTTTTAGTAGAGATGGGGTTTCACCATGTTGACCAGGATGGTCTCGATCTCTTGACCTTGTGATCCACCCACCTCAGCCTCTCAAAGAGCTGGGATTACAGGCTTGAGCCACCGCACCTGGCCAGAAAGATCATTTTTTATTCATTGAATGCCTTTGAATCTTTGCTAAATATTAGTTGACTACACTTGTATGGGTCTATTTTTTGGTTCCCTATTCTGTTTTATTGATCTTTGTACCTATTTGTCCACTAATTCACGGATTTCTGTATTTCTGTAGCTTTATAATAAATCTTCCAACTCTTTTCCTTCATTATTGTGTTGGTTATTCTAGGTATTTCCCATATACACTTTAGAATCAGTTTTTCAAAATCTACAAACTATCTTGCTGAGATTTTAATTAAAATGTATTGATTCAGTAGATTGAGTTTGAAAAAACTATAGCATCTTAACAATTTTGAGTCATCCATCCCAAACATGGAACATCTATGGACTCATTTAGATGCCTTTTTATTTCTTTCATCAATGTATTGTAACACATACAGGTTTTAGTGTATCCAAGTTGACCTTTGTATATGGTGTTAATAAAGGATCTGGTTATGTTTTTTTTATGCATTAAATATTACATACTCAACAATCAGTGACCCCTGTTGATTTGTGACTTCACATTTACTGCATACTTAATTTTTATACATAGACACATTTGCTTTTAAGCTTTCTTTATGGCCTCAGTTTCAGAATGTCACTCACAGTTCCTAGCTCCACTGGATTCCCCAATATGGCTGTCTGACTCCTCAAAAGCAGCAAGGGAGCAAGAGACATCAATAAATTTAAGCAGTGTCACATGAAGCTTGCAATGAAGATTAAAACTGTTCATTTTATTTTGTAAATAGAAGGTTGCTGGGCAATTGGCAACAAATTCACCATAGTGGTGAAAGTAGGAGCCAAATTTTATTGGATTATAAAGTGATTTGAAATTAATCAAACAAAAACCCATTGTGTGCTCCAGTACATCCAGAACCCAGGCTGTATAATAATGAGAGATTAAAAGGTACTTTTTAAAAAGCATGTAGAAGAAGGGAAGATTTACTGCTGCCTTTTTAGCTTTTTAGATAGGGAAAATGCTGAACATAATTAACATTTTCTCAATGATTTTATAAAAAATTGTAACTTATAGAAATGCCTAGCTTCATAATAATTTACCCTGAAGGTAGTTGTCCACCCTTTTAAGGAGGTCATCTAATTCAAGAGGTAGTGCCTAATTTACCATTATTACAGTGAAAGAAAACTGCTCCTTTTAACTAAAATTTGAAAGCAATTATATCCCAGTGTATGGATAATAATAAAGTTACCCTGGAAGATCAAATTACTTTTGATATTAGTTTTTATTTAACTGATGCCTTACAGTTTACTAAACATTAAATGTATATTTATTTATGTCCCTAAGAATGTGCCAGGTTTTATACTAAATGCTATAACACTATTTTGCTTATTTTTATTTTTTCTTTATTTCATTTACTTTTTAATAACTACTTCAAAATGCTGTACTGTTATGCACTAGAATGCCCTATTATTCTTATTTAACATTTGAGGAAAGCAAAAGTCTAACTACAGACGTTTGAAGCATGTTAAATATAAAATGTAATTTATTGATTTCCCTACTAGAAAGTGCAAAGCATCTCTTCCCCATTTACAGCTGTGCATCAGATGACAACCTCAGGGCACTCAGTCAGCTTACTTATCATGCCCTATCTGCTCTGTTTGCTTTGGTCTAAGGTAGGCGTCTCCCACAAAGAGCAAACATAACTTCTGTCAACTCCAAACACATATCATTTTTCCAGTAATGCCAGCTGTATTTCTGGGCTAAAAGGTCACTAAGATTAGATGACCCGTCTGAGTCCTAAGCCCATCAGTTGTGCAAAGGAAGTGTAGTCAGTTCTACCTAAACCCATGGACTCAGGGGAGGAGGGATTCCTCAACGGAAGTTAGAATATTGTACCAAAAGAAAAGGAGAAAAGGAAGCTAACCAAAGTTAAAAAGAGACGCTGAGTATCACAATGCTTTTAGATGGTGAAGGCATTTCTCAGGGTACATAACTTGCTATAGGAGATGCCCATAAACCTAGATCTTAGAATTGTTAGTCAAGGGCTTGTTCCACTACACCATTGTTTCAGCTTGATTCAGGAGAAAGTTTATGCTTACATTGTGGAATATATTTGGATGGTTATTTAAAATTTGTACAAGATTTTCATACATGTTAGGTCACTTGAGAAGGCAGCAGGATATGTATGCTATCTAGGTTTCCCATCTTGATTTCTTTAGCTGTTCTTGGCAGACTTCAATTTGTTAAACTGACTATATAAAGGCGAGTAGCACTCAAAATCAGAGCTACTTTCTCTCATGAAAAAACACGTGGTTAAGTCATTATATTATATTCCTAATGTGATGCAGACTGAATGTAAAGTAAAATTAGGCAGAGAGATTGAATCAACCAAAAAATAAAATAAAATAAAGCAGAACATGTGCTTTCAGCAGAACACATACTGCAGTATTGATGAATGTTGAAGCACAATTTCCTACACTATGGATAGTCCAGTTTGAGCTAACCAAAGATAGATCATATATGCAAGATATGTTACACCTTTATATTCCCAGTCAAGATCCCTGACACTGAATTTACTCATAGCATCATGAGAGAACTATTTTAACACAGCAAGTACATTCTATTATAAAGCAATTCAAACACTGAAACCAACTTATTACATTGAGCAAACCCAAATGCAAAAATAAAATGAGAAGTAATGCAAAAGGATAAAATTTCATACTTTGTACATAATGATAATCATTATTAGATTAGATTGAATTCAGTATTCAGAACTGTTTTATTTTTCTTATCTGAATTTAATTCTTTTGGGATTCATTCAGCAACCATGTAATAGATGACCAGTGGAAACCTGAAAAGTTTCTAATATTTTATTGCTGAAATATATGATTTTGTAAAGTTTCCTTCTGTGTAATTTTTACATAATTTTTGGTAATTTTCCTTAAAATATTTTGGAATTTTTAAAAATATTAGCTCTATCTTAAGGCAGACTCATATTTATTATTTTCTTTCCTACAAGAATGGCTATTGTTCACTACATTATTTGCAATGACTGCATCTTTTAGTTTTACATTCAAAAATGTGCTTTGGGGTATGAACGAAATGAACCTGCCACACACTCTCCTTACAGACATATTATTGTACCATAATAAACATAAAACATGTACACAAATACATTTAATACAATGCAGGGTGTGCAGGGGTCCAGGTTGTTCTTGAGAGAAGGAACAACTTTCAGTTCTAGCACCAGATAAATGTTTTGGAGAAGGTGGCATTTCAGATAGATTGGACACATGGGTATGAAATATACAAACATCTCTCTTTCTTTCTCTCTCTCTCTCTCTCTCTCATCTACCCTCTAGGGACTTCAGACTACATACTAGTACCCAGACACACCCTGTTCTTTTAAAGTTCTACTCACATTTATGCCTGGAATGCCCTTACCTTTTCTAAGGGAACGTTATCTTCCAAGCTCAATCTCAAATGTTACCTACTCTGGAGAGATTTTAAAGGTCTTTGAACAGTACAGTGAATTGATCAGAGCTATGCTTTAGGAAGTTTAATATCACAGCAAGGTGGAAGATGAGCTGAACCAGGGGCATGCTGATAGGAAAATGCAATAATGTTAATGTGAGGAAGTAAGAGCTTAATATAATAGACAATGATCTTATTATCTAAGAACAGGTAAAAATAACCATAGAGGATATTTCATAACTAATGGGTCATACTACATTCTGAGCTTTAATATCTTGAGTAAAGTGATTGCATTAAGATAAATGAGGAGGTAAAGAGCGGAGAAAATGTGTGGGATGGAAAATAATAAATTGAATCCTCACCATATATAATAAGAGGTGTTAGCAGTATCCAAATGGAGATGTTCCACAGACACTTGGAAATGAACATCTGGAACTTGCCAGAATAAGTGTATCTACAGTTTGGACCCACAAAAACAATAATTGACAAATGGGACCCAATTCAACTAAAGAACTTCTGCACAATAAAAGAAACTATCAACAGAGTAATCAGACCACCTACAGAATCGAAGAAAACATTTGCAAACTATGCATCTGACAAATATCTAATATCCATAATCTATAAGGAACTTAAATTTACAGCAAAAGCCAAACAGCCCCATTAAAACATGAGGCAAAGGACACAAAAGAAGACATAATGCATAACCCAATACACATATGAAAAAATTCTCAATATCACTAATCAGAGAAATGCAAATCAAAACTGCAATGAGATGCCATCACACAGCAGTCAGAATGGCAATTATTTAAAAGTAAAAAATAACAAATGCTGGGGAAGTTGCAGAGTAAAGGGAACACTTACATACTGCTGGTGGGAATGTAAATTAATTCAGTCAATGTGTAAGACTGTTTTAAATTTTTGAGAGCTCAAAATTAAAGTTTCTCAAAAATTTAAAACAATTACCATCCAACCCAGCAATCCCATTATTAGGAATATACCCAAAGAAATATAAATCATTCTGCCATAAAAAACACATGCCCATGTATGTTCAAGTAAAATGGTGGAATACCTCACTCCTACTCTCCATGGGCCCATAACATAACTTAGTTAAATAACAAACACAAAATTGGTTTTTGGAGGCTAGGATCAATATATCTATTTTGAGTTTGTTGTACACTTAATTTAACTCTTTAATTCTTCTAAATTAGTGAGACATTTTTCATTAAATATTTTTGCAAAAGGCATTTAATGGTCTGATCTTGCAGACACCAAATAACATTCTCTAACAAATTCATATCATTCACATTATCATTTGAAGAGCTCCAAAAACTGTCTATATATGGTGCTGAGCTTAATATACAGTAATGAGTAAAATACATATGGCCCAAGTACATGATGGATTTAAATCAAGTTCCCAAGTGTTGGAACATTTATTAAGCAGAAGTTCGTGATAAGATGGTTAAATACTCCAAACCAAAACAGTTCATTGTTGCTCCTTTTGCCCCTTTCAAATAGGTTATGTGAATGGTAACTATTGTCTTTACACTCCAAAGCAGTATCTCATCTCTCATGTATTTTGCTAGGTTTTCCTATACAGAATGTCTTTATTCTCCCTACCCAAGCAATTTGACCGCATCACTTATATTGTACTCTTCATTTCTGCATCTTCTTTTTAATTATGTGTATCTTCATTTCTTTAATAACTTTCTGGCCACACTTGTTGCAGTTTGGTCTTCATCCAGGAGTGAAAGAAAGAAAGATTACAAGGAAAAAATAATTGTCAGTGGCTTCTCCTTTCCTAGTAGAAGTCAAAAGCTGTTTGCATAAACTTTTTAAGAGTTACTAATGAGAAGATCTCAGCCTCACATCTAGAGATTAGAGGACAGACAATCTCTCTTATAAAATGATACAACTATTCATTTTAGATTGATCTTCAAGAGTTTGAGATAAACAGAAATGTGATTGGAATTTAGTTAAAGTCTTTTAATCTTTAATAAAAAGTGAACTTAATTGATACTTTTATCTATGAAGATAAACTACCTCTGGAAATTTGAGAAGGGACTTCTTGGCACTTCCACAATCATTTAAATAGTAAGTGAAATGGTTCATCCATATATTTAATTTCACCTTCAATGTTGCAATAGGTATTTAGCAGCCATTATTATCATCTCTTTTGACTCATGTCTGAAAGGGAAAAGAACTTTTCATGACCTAAGTGGCCTTAGATTGGAAGAAAGAAGGGAATGAAGAAAGGTAGGATGTGTGAATATACCTAAGAAAGACATTTCAAAAAGCAGAATTGACTGATCTAGGAAAGATAATAGAAGAACCAGGGAAATAATCAGTCCAGGAACTCTTGAATGGAAACCAAACATATTCACTGAGATAAAACAAATGATTGGAAACAAACTGAATTCTAGGAGCTGGTAAGAAGTCTGGAGATACATGTGGCAGTACAATTGAACAGCCACATATACAGTGAAATTCTGTCAGAAAAAAAGAGTATAGGACAGAAATTCAGGCATAAGTACTGTACAAAAATATCTAGAGGCAGATAGGACCCAGACACTGAGCTGGAATTATAGAATTGCTGGGATTCCATTCTAAGTTGGAATAAAGACAATTAAACAGAGCTCTAGGAATAGAAGCATTGCAGTATAACACAGGTTATCAGTACAAGATCTTAGGCTACATCTTAGCTAAAACAGTGCAGGCACTTAACCATTGGAACTGAAGTTGAAGATAAGGACTAGGTCACAGGAATAAAGAAACCTAGAGCTGAGAAACATTGTTACAGGGAACCAATAGGAAACTGGACTACTTGATGCAAATTTGCTGAACTAGAATTCCTTTACTTTCCTTGACATAGCAAAGGATTGATTCTATATTTTAGGGTAGGTGTGGGGCTCCCTGTGGAAGGTAAGTTGCTCCAGATGAAGGAATGTTAAGGAGTACATTATAAAAAACACATTTCTTACTTTGTTCATTAAGAATTTTTTCAATCAAACATTTACATTTAGTGAGACTTTTCTAAATGCAAGGCACTGAGCTAAGCAGGGTGTATGTTAAGGTACCTCTAATATAGTATCAGATACTCTTACGGTCTAGTTGCAAGAAAGATAAACAGATAAAATTGAAACTCTATAAAAAATGCAACATCAGGTAATTTAAAAAATATGTTAATATAGAGATTACACAAAGTAAGCTGGGAGAAGTCAAGAAATATCTCTGAACAGACGACATTTGAAATAAATCTTAAAGAATAAATTGTTTTTCTAGCTGAAAATTTTGGGAGAAAATAAGTAATAAAGTATAGAATAGTTAATAAAAATGATAGCTACCACATACAAAGAATAATAGCTGCCGGACGCAGTGGCTCACACCTGTAATCCCAGCACTTTGGGAGGCCAAGGCGGGTGGATCACGAGGTCAAGAGATTGAGACCATCTTGTCAACATGGTGAAACCCCGTCTCTACTAAAAATACAAAAAAGTAGCTGGGCATGGTGGCGCGTGCCTGTAGTCCCAGCTACTCAGGAGGCTGAGGCAGGAGAATTGCCTGAACCCAGGAGGTGGAGGTTGCAGTGAGCTGAGATCGCGCCATTGCACTCCAGCCTGGGTAAAAAGAGCAAAACTCCGTCTCAAAAAAAAAAAAAAAAAGAAGAAGAATAGCAATTATTTGGTGTCAGATATGTTATATATATATATTTTATAAATGTACTCTCATTTATTTAATCTGCACAACTGCCAATATTTCTATTTTACAGATGGAGAATTAATTAGAGGCTCAGAGAAATTAAGTCATTCACTTTTTTTTTGTTTGTTTTTTGAGACAGAGTCTCACTCTGTCACCCAGGTCTGAGTACAGTGGCACATTCTTGGCTCACTGCAACCTCTGCCTCACAGGTTCAAGCAATTCTTCTGCCTCAGCCTCTCGAATGGCTGGGACTACAGGTGTATGCCACCATGCCAGACTAATTTTTGTATTTTTATTAGAGACAGGGTATCACCACATTGGCCACGCTGGTGTCGAGCACCTGACCTCATGATCCTCCTGCCTGGGTCTCCCAAAGTGCTGGGATTACAGGCTTGAACCACAGTGCTAGATTTTTTTTTTTTTTTGAGTCAGAGTTTCGCTCTTGTTACCCAGGCTGGAGTGCAATGGCGCTCGGCTCACGGCAACTTCCGCCTCCTGGGGTCAGGCAATTCTCCTGCCTCAGCCTCCTGAGTAGCTGGGATTACAGGCACGCGCCACCATGCTCAGCTAATTTTTTGTATTTTTAGTAGAGACGGAGTTTCACCATGTTGACCAGGATGGTCTCGATCTCTTGACCTCGTGATCCACCCGCCTCGCCTCCCAAAGTGCTGGGATTAAAGGCGTGAGCCACCAGGCCTGGTCCAGTGCTGGACTTTTTATTGTTTATTTTTGTTCTGTTTTTCTTCAAAAACACCTGATGTTTCCATATAGAATAATTTCTCTGGCATGTTCTAGGAGGAGTTAGAAGTGATGTAGATCAGAAGCATAGACCACAGGAGGTGATGTTTTCATGAGAACTGGTTAAAGTGGAGAGGCCAGAGCTAGAGTGTGAAGGCCTTTGCATGCATAGGTAAGAGGAGAAAAGGAATTAAGCTTAAAAAGTAATCACTTAAAGTTTATTGAGATGGTAAACTTTTCATCATTAAGATAATGAAATTTTATTTTACTGTAAGGGTTGTGATATTTTTGAACTAGAAGGAATTTAGGAAACTGTGTTGTTCAACTCTCCAGATTTACAAGTAAGTCTGAGATCCAGGTCAAGAGCATAAGTTAGTCTCAAATTAAGGCTTTTTTAGTTCCACATGGGAGCCCTATTGAGCTTGAACTTCCTCCTTTTAGAGGAGGTGATGGATGGCCATGGCTGGAGTGAAGTGAGCTCACTAAGACGAGGGAAAGGAAAGACACTGTGTAAAGCAGCTGAATGCGAAAACAACACTGAGAAATCAGGCAGCCGAGTACTCTTTCCTCTTTGGTTTTCCAAATAAAAGTCAACTAACTAACCTTTCCAATTTTGATGGTTGAAATCTCACAGGATGTTTGGGGCCTGAAAAGAATCAAAGAGATTATTCGGATCATTAATAATGATAAACTTCACTATGAAATTAATTTGTAAGTGACTAGTAAAATAACCCAGAAAAGTTCATTACCTAAGTATGTTCCTTAAATTATAACCTCCAATTCTAGGATGACCTTTAATAACCATAACTACTAATAAGCCTAAGAACAATTTATTCACCTATTAACTAAGGACTTTATCATCAAAGAGAAGTCGAGCTGACTCTAAGTTGATCATAACAATTTAAAAAGAAAGAAAGAAAGAAAGAAAACAAGCCTCAGCTGTGTCCTACGCATAGACTTTTCATTACTGTTGACAATAAAAATGAGAGTCACAAAGAACACAGCTGGAATTTTAACTCTTACATTGAGATCAAAGATTTGGCAGTTAGAAAAATCATCCTTTTGACTTGTAAACAAAACAAATCTTATATGGATGTCAGAATAAATAAAGTGTTTCTTTTTTAAACAGTTACTGTTTTGGCAAAACTCTACTTATCATACCTATTAAGAGATTTAAGGTACAGTATTTATCACTCTTATTGCCATCTTAACCTCAGAAACAATTTCTTTAAAATGAAATAAATATATACTTAGAAAACAAGGAAGATATATTACTAATTGTCCACTAGGCAGTCAATTGCCAGTTAGAGTAGCCACTTGTGTAAACTCTGTCAAACATGCTGACCCAAACACGTCTCTAGCAATTTTCAACATCTGGCTTAAAAGCTTCCCTGTAATTATTTTCATTTTGCATAAGCAAAACTCACTAAACCCTGCATCTGTGGTGGTGATATACAAAACATATAAATTTGGAGGGATTCATTAGATAATGCCAAAGAAAATGCACCAATGGCTTGATGTCATTTAAGTCCTGCTCTCATGGTGAATTAGCCAGCAGTGAAGGCCATTTCTCTTCAAAAGATTATACAGTGCTTCACGACTTGTTTTTGCTGTAGAGTGTTTATTTCATAGATATTGACATATACCAAAGTCACAAAGATGTGGGTACTTTTTCTACACATCCTTAATATCCCTGGTTTTCTATGGAAGCTATGGGTAGTAAGATAGCACAGATCAAATATAACGTGAATAAGAAGTATTACTTAGAATTTTTGCGTCTTTAAAGCTGTGGGTCTTATTTTGGTACAATTTTTCTGGAATAATGCTTAAAAATATGTAATGTATTGTTTTATCAAAATTTTTCCAAATTCTAATGATGTACAAACATATAAATTCTCAGAAGACTGCAAATTATTTATAATTCTAAATTATAGATTTGTGAACAGAGTATAGATATAATTGTTTCTAATATCAGGAAAACCGCTTCATTATATCATAAATTGTTCCAAAATTGTTGCATTCTAATTCCATGTCTGAGGGCCACAATAAAATAGTATTCGATTATATTTTGGTATATTAACCTCAGTTAAACAAACTCATTCATATGAAAATGTTCAAACTGTTTTGAATATATGTTTATTTTCCTAGCTCTCATCTGTGATTGGCTATTTCTCTGAACCTGCTCTAGGGAAAGTGGAATAGTCTAGGTTGAATGATGTATATTTATTAGCTTCAGAATCACATCTGTGTGCTCAGATTGGAGGAAAGGTCATAAACACAATGAATGTTGCTAGGAAACCATGCCTTTTAGTCAATTTAGTTGTGAAGATGAAAGGGATTTTTTTTTTTTTTGGTACAAAGATGGGCTATTTGTAAAGTACAATGAATAATCATTTTATTTTGATCTTTGAATTTATCATTTAAAAAATAACACTTTTTATTAGTAGCTTTTCCTACTTATTACTTACTTGGATTTCAAATGTTTGAAATTCAAGACATGAGTGTAGCTTTCTATGAAAAGAAAGATTTGTGGCAATTTTCATTTAAAGGAAATAATCTTGTTGGTGAAATGTAGGGATATCTAATTTTTAGGGCAATGCATATGAATCATAAAAAGATTAATAATCAAATAATAAAAGTCAAAGAATAAGTAGCGAAGTCCCTGGAAATAGCCATTAAAAGGATTTTGAAAGCTCAAGTGCTATAAACAACTCTGACACTTCTTTTTGTGTTTCAGAACTACAGGGCTGTGATCCTGGCAACTTTTCACAAAGATTAATCCAAAAGAAAACAGACATGTTTTACTGGTCAACAATAATTAGATGGTCCTTTGACATGACTAAGTACTCTAATTCCACAGGACCGTATTAGCCCACTTACATACCTAATTAGAAGCTTATGTTGTCTGTGTCTGTGTCTATTGATTTTGAATCAAAATGTAATTTTAACCAGGTAGGTTTTTATTGGTCCATTTTACTGGAACATTGTAGTAGTATTTGGTGGCAAAGCTTGTATTAATGATAAAAAATTCAGCAGATTAGTTTTGTAATTGACATCCGGTTTTTTAACTATGGGGCTTCTTTAATAGTTTTTAACTATTTCTTCTTTAATAATTGTCTCTTGTTTCTCCCATTCCATTTGATTTGGGTGGCTCTGTTAATTGCTTGGCCTCCTCTTCCCTCCACAGAGGTGGATATGTCACTCAGGCTGGCCAACCAGAATAATCCTGAGTCATATTGTTTTTGAAAAAGAGAAGGAAAGCCAGTGCAAATGGCACCTAATTGGGGTGAGGTGATAGGAAATGAGTCTGGGGAAGTAGGAAATGCCAGAGTGCATAGTGCCTTCTGAGCCAGAGTAAAAAAAAAATGGTATTTATCTAAGTGAGATAGAAAACTTGGGGTTAGGCAGAAGTGTGACATGATCTAATTGATGTTTATAAAAGATCACTCAAGCTGCTAAATCAGAAAGGATTGAGGGACTGAGCAAGCATTTTGGAGGCTATTACAGTAGTGTTTGTTAAAAATGATGCTGACTTGAGCTAGGGTAGTAGCAATGGAAATGGACAGAAGCTAATGGACCCAAAACAACTTTTGCAGATCTAACAAGTCTTGCTGGCAGATTGAATATAGGGTATGTGCTTAAGAGAGAAATCAAGGATGGCTTCTGGATTATTAGTTTGAATAACAAAGTATGATATTGCTACTAAGTGAATGGGAAAGCCAAGAGGAAGCACTGGGTTAAAGGTGCAATTAAGAGTTTTGTTTTAGGCTAATTAAATTTGAGAGTACCTCCAAGTGAAGATTAAGTAAGCATTTGGTCATGATGTTTAGAAAGACAGGATAATAAAGACCAGTTTTTGAGTCAATTACAAATAGTTAATATATAAATCCATGGGACTTAATGAGATGACCTGCGGAGAAAATATTGATGGGAAAAAGAAAAGGACTACAGACTTCATTAAATAATGTACTTAATTTCAAATATGCTAGATGATTAAGAGTAATTTTGGTAATGAAATAAAATAACACCTTTTTATACTTATTTATAAAGGTTTTCAGTATTATATCACATCTGTAATACCAAAAATTAAATGTATTAAGCGTTTGGACAAATCACTTTTACCACTGCATAGAAGGAAAAATTGAGAACTGAGACATTATGTCAAGACATCACCACCAGTAAGTGGTGGAGTCAGGCCCAGCAGAGAGAACTTTCTACGTCTAATCCATTGTTTTTTTCTGTCACCCATTTTTGAAACTCTACTTGCAAATACAAGGCCTTCAGGGCTATTACTGATGCTATTTGCCTCTACACTAACATCCTCAGTTTATAATGCTTGAGTTCCTATGTCTAATTAGTTTTCTATCCTAGCCTTTGTTCTCTAATGTCACTTCTTGCTGCAACCTGCCTCAGAGTTTTTCTCTCTAGTGATCTACTGTTATTATGCTATGAGCTGTGAACAAAGATGTAGAATTATTATGAATATAATAAGTTAAAATAGTCTTTGAGAGACTCTGATTAGTTATATGCCATGACCTTACTGCATTGTCTTGAAACATATATTGCAGCTATTCAGGGCCTTTTACTTATTTATTACCTCATTATTTCTTTGTATTTTCCTTATGAACTGAATAGGTTGTCAAATAAATGACTTCTGATGGCAAGTGCAATTTTTAACATTCATGCATCTTGTTCCTGGATGGAATGCTGCACTAGTCCACATTTTTAAGTGTCCATTGCACCCTCAATTTCAGGGATATCTATTCTAAAAGGTCACAGTGAAGTTTTGGTTATTCTCTTTATGGAATTTATAAGAAAACAATCTTAAGATGCACTTTAACACAGGCAGCTAAATTTTTTTTATTTTTGTTTTCTTTTCTTTTTATTTTTTTACTGTACTTTAGGTTCTGGGGTACATGTGCAGATCATTCAGGATTGTTGCATAGGTACACACATGGCAATGTGGTTTGCTGCCTCTATCTGCCCATCACTTACATCTGTCGTTTCTCCCCATGTTATCCCTCCCTGACCTTCCCACCTCCTCCCTGCTGTCCCTCCCTTGGCACCCCCCAACAGACCCCATTGTGTGATACCACCCTCCCTGTGTCCATGTGTTCTCATTTTTTTTAATTGCTTACTTTGTATGTGAATATGGTCTTCCAGGGAGGAAGGCTTTCTCTCTCCTTTCAGTTTGGGTTTTTGGGGGGACACTAGTCACTACTTCTTCATTCTCGGTCATTTTATTTTACTCTTCAGATTTCTGTGCTTTTTCCCTTGGTAGGGGCATTCTGTGGTCCCACCATTGCATTCCTCTCATGTCTCAAGCAGTCTAGATCATCACTATGTTTAAGGGCTACCCATATATTTTTTTTTCTCACAAGATAGAGTCTAAAGTTCTGCATTTTCCAGCTGTTTCCTTGAGCAATCACAAAAGAATTTTCTTGAGAATAGGAGATTATTCAAATAATTTTATGAGAGAAGTGACATAGTTTAGGACACATTATGATGGCTGCAACATAAATAATGGCTTTCAAGGGATGATGATGATGGTGAGTAAAACAATTACAAAGCAAAGTTTCTAGTGAGAGTCAAAAACTACTCAATAGTGGCTGGGCACTGTGGCTCATGCCTATAAGCCCAGCACTTTAGAAATCCAAGGCAGGCGGATCACCTGAGGTCAGGAGTTTGAGACCAGCCTGGTTAACATGGTGAAACTCCATTTCTACTAAAAATACATAAATTAGCCAGGCATGGTGGTGCATGCATGTAATCCCAGCTATTTTTGAGGCTGAGGCAGGAGAATTGCTTGAACTCAAGGGGTGAAGGTTGCAGTGAGCCAAGATCTCACTACTGCACTCCAGCCTGCAGGACAGAGCGAGACTATGTATCAAAAAAAAAAAAAGTGAAAAAACTACTCAATGGTAATCAGAATTGCTATAAAATGATATAGTTTGAAGATATTTATAAGATAAAGTAATGTAGGACATGGCCATTCATTGGGATGTGGAATAAAGAAAGGGGGATATTAAAATGACTCTTAATTACTAACTTATGTGGAAGAGATAAGAGCATAGACATGGAAAGGTAATGGGTGTATCTGGTACTGGTTTAGTTAGAAGTGGGTTTGAAATATTGAAGGGTTGTGCAGGCCAAAATTAAAAGACACCTTGGAGTCTTTAGGATTTAAGTGGTCATTAATGCCATGTCATCCAATGAGATTACCCAGAAAAAATTTCAAATAATAAAGGAGAAGATGGAACACTAAAGCTGGCCTTTAGCTGCTGAAAAAAATATTTCATAAGTGACAGATAATGAGAAGAACTGGGAAAGCCTAGGTCATAACATGCAGAATAAAAAGACAGTAATCACTAGTGCTGAAAGCCTTAGAGGAGTAAAACAGATGAGGACTAAAAATTATCCACTGAATTTGGCAATCTGATGAATCTGCTTACAAAGATTACAAACTTTGGGTTAGTGAAGAAAGAAAATCAATTGAAAGAGTTGTGGAGCAAATCTAATTTAGGAGTTAAAGAAAGAAAGGGTCGACAGTTTGAACACCTAGGTAGTAAAGGAAAGGCGAGAGCAAGGTGTTTACTCTTCTCTGTGTGAAAGAAGATAGATGGCAATGGTGAGGATAAATTTATGATGCCAAAAAGTCATTGAGGGGAGTTTCAGAAGGGGTAGGAGGGATAGGATCGAATATGCAGATCTTGTTGTGCAGAGAAAGGAATATTTTATCCATGGAGACAGGAAGGAAATAAATAAGTAAAGATGGGTACAACATAGTTTTAGAGGTTTTTCCTCTGATGGCATAAACTTTGTCACACAAGAGGTAGAATAGGAGGTCAAAGCTAAGCAACAGCTTTGGATACGCCACTGTTTCCTGAGGTACCTATGCATAGTAACTCTTTAGATAATAAATACACATAATTGTTTTTAAGTTATGAATGCTAAAATATTCAGCTTTTGCCTTTATTTAATATGTTAGACTAGAGCAGGCAAAGTCTATTATGTACTAGTTCTTTTCTGCCACTTCCACAGAGCGTTGCCAGTATTAATTATATACACAGTTAAATTCTAACCTGGGGAAGATAACTTATTGCAAGATCTTTAAATTAATAACCAACCAGCAGAAGTGATGTCTTTCCTTCTCTCTCCATTTAACTAAAATTAGCCAAAAGCCATACAATTCAACAAATCAGTTCATTTTTATTTTAACCATTATTCAAATAAAATAACTAAAGAAGTAACCACAAAAGTAATATTTTCATGTAAGTTTTAGTCATGTACATTTTTATTGAACTATATATTTCAATTAGAGTATGTCAGTTATGAATTGCAAGTGAATTTGTTTAGGTATTGTCCACCTAATACCTATAGAGCTGCTCACAATTTTAAAAACAAAAGAATTATAAACTCTAATCTCATCTCTAATATAACCAAAGTGAAAAATCATTCTGAATGACTCAGAAATCTTGCAGCTATTGTTGCTATGCATGCTACAGGCAATAAGTCAGATTTTTTTTTTAAATAGATATCGGTTAAGAGGCCATCTGGTATTGTAGTTTAAAGTAGAGACTGTAATGTCAAACAGATCTAGAGTCAAGTAATCATCCCACCACCTCCAAGTGCACGGTTTAGGTTCCTTCTTCATAAAATGGGGTTGAAAAGAGTGCTTACCCCGGGTTACTGTGAAAAGAAAAGCTGAGTGTTCATTTAAAATGTTGATAATAGCTGACATATAGAAGGAACTCAAATAAATAACAGTATAATTTACTAACTACAATAATAAAGTACTATAGACATTCTAGCATAGAATGAATAATCTAAAATGCTCACTGTCTCAATGAAAATATATGGCTTATTATTCATACTTCTAGTCACTCGTTTTCAAACCAAAAAGGGAATGAAGATGCAATTTTCTAAGAATTCAAGATAAGCTTTGTAAAAAGTCTTTTGATCTTGAACTAAAGAAATGAATTTTTATAATGTTAAGGATTGAGGAGTACTAGAAAAATTAGAATATTTTATAGAAACTGCTGAAAAAAATAGTATATATGTGAAATAGAGAGAGAACTTATGTCAAGGTAGAATTTATACCAAAATATTTCAAGAGATAATATGTGGAGGAAAAATGTATAATTGCATTTATGAGAGATCAGCATTGGTATAATCTTTAAAAATCTTAGGAATTATCTATAATGAGATTTGCATCTGTTATCTAAATCTTTTTGTAACAGCCATATCGCTTTTATAATACGATATAAACTCTTATTGATTAGTCTTAATCAATCTGTAAAATATGACTGTGAAAAAAAATGTATATGTATTTTTTTCTAATATCTAGATCTATTATGCCCTAGGCCTAAAACACTCCCTAACATTTCCAGGCAGAACTTGAACACAAAGCATTTCTTTTATGCACGTGTTTTAAGTTCCTAAAAGAAGAAATGTTGGAGATAGCTACAGCTCCCTCATATGCTCTTTGGCATTATAAACAAACTTTGTAATCCTGGTGGACAATGACCTCCAGGAAATAGGCATTTTTGTCTGTCCTGTACAATACACCATCCCTTGTACTTAGAACAATTCCTAGCACATGAGGGGCTTATTAAATAAGTTTTTAATGGATGAATGATTCTATACCCTTACCCTCACTGCAGCCTTGAAGAGGGAGCAGCTGTTAGGAGGTGGGCAGTATAAGGACAGAATGCCAAGCCACATACACACAATCACAAGAGTAAAGAGGCTGGCTGTAAGTGCCACCAACACCAGAAATGTATTGGTGAAATTCTTAAAAGGATGGGGAGCAGTTAGGAAAAAAATAGTGAGTTTTAGTTTTAGAAAATGCACATAAACATAGCCCCAAAAAGACGTCAAACATTATTATCATAGAGGAAATTTTAAGGAAAAAATAACTTACAAAGAAGCAATATAGAAAAACAACCAACACTTTTCAATATGCACTTCTTTGCCAGGTGTTAACTTGAGGGCATCACCACACTTTCAGTTCTCACAACCACACATGAGAAGGCTACCTTCACAATACTTACTGATTGGCAAAGTGACACACACGTAGAAAACTGTCCAAGGTGTCTCAAATTAGGAAGTAGAGAAGCCAGGGTTTGAATTTAGGTTATCTGGCTCCAGGATACACTCTATCTGGTCTGCCTTTCTCACACGAAAAAGGTCTGCATGGTCATTGACAGTTTCCTTGTAAACAACCCAGTCAGTGGAATGCAGCATTACTTGCCTCTCACCCTGCTGTCTGCCACTAAGTTGCTGATGGCTGAACTAAGTGATAGTGTCTCTGTCAGTTTCCTCATCAATAAAATTAGTATTTTCCAGACCTATTCAGAATGCTTTGCTTGTTGTGTGAAATAACTAATCAATAATCATAAAATGCTTTGAAAACATGGAGTAGTACATACAAGTTCAGTATTATTATATGAGTTTACAGTGTGATGGCACAGCCATAAAGGTCAAAGCTATTTTGAACTGCATACAGAAAGGCACGCTGATGTAGAATTGAGAAGAAATTGTTGTCTTTCTAACAAGAGAGCTGGGAATTGGGAATATTTAGTAAAAGTATTTTTCTTATTTGTGGATGGTTAAGTTCGCAAAACAAGAAATTAATTAGAAGACAAAAGAAATATGAGGAAAGAATTAACATAATTGCACCAAGTATTCAGAGACAAGAGTGATTGGATTAAGATAAGGTAAAGATGCTGATCTGGTTAAGTGAAAACCTAGACTAAATAAACCAACAAACTTCAAGCACTTGAAATGTGTAAATACAAGGGTGAAAGGATGTTAGTTTGAGAGTTAAAGGAATGCCCAGAAATACAAAGAAAGGAAGGAGGAAAAGGGAAAAGAAAGGAGAGAATGAGAGAGAGAGAGAGGAAGGAAGGAGGTTGGTTCATTTGGGTTATAAAAAATAAATACTTATTAAATTAATGCCTGTTTGATTTGCTTCATTTTAAAGACTGTGGATTACTGACCGATCAATTCAGATGCAGTACCAATAATGATTATGGCAGATGCCAGTGTGAATTGCCATGCTACAGTCTAAGGAATTCAGAGACACAGCCTTAAACTGATGCAAATGGTCCTCTTATCGAGAGTAGTTCATGGGAGATAAGCAAAGCCTTGGCAGTTGGAATGATGAAAGAAAGTCTGGAAAAGGTTCTTGACATTGTATGTAACAAAGGATCTTTATTCCAGCCGAGCCAAGTATATTGTTAGATGAGTTTTTCATTTGTCTTATATAATTCCCATAATTTTGTGAAATAGGCACTATGTCAAATATTGTGAAAATGCAGGGCTCTAAATCAGTGGTTCTCAAACTCAGTGTCTTTTCAACATGGGGAAATCTCAAACAAATGTGAGGAGATTACTAACATGGTTGTTACTAGTAAAGCCAGTAGCAAATATTTTTGAGCTCTTGTATACCAGGCACTTTATGTAAGCTAACTCATTTTACCCTCAAAACAGTCTTATGCAGTAGTTATTCTCATTATCCCATTTTCAAAGATGGAGAAATCGAGGCACAGGTGAGTTCAATCCCTTGCTCAAAGTCAGCTAGTAAACGGAGGAGCTAGGAATTCAAGGCTCGAATTTTACTAATTGTGTGTCATTTAACTTAAATGTAGACGTGATTTAAAGTCCGTTCTATAAAAAGAATTTTCATTTGCACAGAAGCATGCTTACCTGGACAGAGGGTTAATAGGTGGATTTACACCAAAAAGCTAGAAATTATCCAAACCCATGTCCATCCATGGGATTACGTTTTTTATTGAAACCTCTTTATTCATAAGTTTTTGGAAAAAAGTCCAAGAACCTCTGGACTAGAGAACTACAGAATGATTTTATTTTAGAGATAGTGTTTCCATCATTAAAGTCTCTTTATCAGTGAAGAATTGTTATCCTTTTTTTTTTTCCCTGTG